>NC_141028.1:7807500-8115000 GCF_052040795.2 Danio rerio
ATATATATATATATATATATATATATATATATATATATATATATATATATATATTGTCTGTTATAACACTCCATTTTCTGCATCTGAATTATGGATTGATTGTTTGAATAATTGATTGTTTGAGTAATTGATTGATTGATTTGGGTTTTTTTGTAAATTAATTCAAAGCATTTACTTAATTATACATATATTTGTATTTTAGATTTATGTCCGCAGTGAAGAATTTATTCTATATGGGTAATTAAAAACTAGAACAGAAAAAAAAGTGTTAATTGTTTAAATTTTAATGATATCTACAGGGGATTTTAGGATTTTTATTTTAGGGGGGCTCAGCTCCTTATAAGGTAAAAAAAATATAAAAAAATAAATAAAATTATATATATATATATATATATATATATATATATATATATATATATATATATATATATATATATATATATATAGCGTAATATTACATTTATAAGTAGTAATTTAATAGAAATACACTTACAAATGTTAGTTTAATATGGGTTGTGTACTACTACTACTACTACTACTAATAATAATAATAATAATAATAACAATTCCTTACATTTATATAACGCTTTTCTGGTCACTCAAAACACTTAACACATAGGGGGGAATCTCCTCATCCACCACCAGTGTGCAGCATCCACTGTATTACATAGACAGGCACAGCCATTTGAGTTCTGAGTAAGCCAAGTAGGCTCAATCCACCTGCTTGCTCATTGTAGTAAAAACCACTTTCTATCTTCAAGTGCATTTTTTGTTTCCATGTATTAAATAAATAAACTACCCCTTTTCTAATTAAATGACACACACATAAATATATATTTTTAAACTAATTCACATATTCACGATCTGAATGATAATAATAAATGAGAAGTATTGTTTTAATACTAGACAACAATTGATGTTTATATCTCTGTCAGTGACTCAGTGACAGTTAGAACGAGTACATTCTCTAAGTGCTGTTTAATCCTTTCTGGCAAGACAGTAAGGTATAGTTAATGTCACACAAACTGTAAAGTGTTTAATATTGGTAGTTCATTTTGAAAAAAAAAATAGTGAAATGTTCGTTAAGAGTTACATTTTTCAATGGAGTAAACAGCTGTGCTGATGATGTGAACACCGGGAAAACTTGACTGCTCCGTGACATTGGGATACAGGTGATACAAGGTTATCTTTATCAAAGAAATGCAAATATTATATTATGCAGATATTATAACAATTTATCGATAAACACACACCTCGCTCTCTCACTGTCCACAGCTGTGGTTTGCTGATCAAATGAAAAACAAAAGACGAGGAGGAGCCGAATTCATTCTTAATTTTCATATCAAATTTAAAGGGGACTGAGGCGATACTTTAGTGTACAGTTTATGAGCTAATCACAAAAGTTTTAGGGGGGCTGAGTAGAAATATAAAATAGGCCTAGCAACACCCATGGTCATCTATATGGAAGATACAGAAGCGGATTAGGGCTTAATTGTATTTCAGATTAATTAAACTAAATTTAATATAATTTAGACTGTTAAGTTATTAGTTTAATTAATAATTTTAAATTCTGAGAAAAAGTTATAAATTGTCATGAAAAAACTTGCCAGCTTGCAAGAAGAATAAACTCATTAAATTTCAAGCATAAAGTATTTGTTTTGAGAAAAAATAGATCAATGGCAAGAAAAATGCTTATATAAAATACAGAAATCTAACAAGGTTTTTTTTTTTTTTTGAAAAATAACCATTTTCTGGAATAAAGGAATACGTTTATTTTCAATATTATGACTTAAAATAAAATTAAAATTATTTAAAAATAAAATATTATGTGTTCACTCTTGCATTAAATTCACGTTAACCTCACGATTTGTTGATTTTTTAAAAATTTTTATTACTGTGCTTTAATCCTTTACCATATACCTTTATATCAACCTAGGCTCATTCAAAAAACGTACTGCTATATACATTTCAGGAGAGTGCTAAATACATCCCAGGAGCTACATTTTTTGCAGCTTTTGTTTTCGCAAATCTGTGTCCACTGTACGCTTTTTGAGATCTTAAATTTCCGCACCATTCAGCCTGCTGTTCTCGCATAAATCTACCAGAGTCCGCTATCGACTGACTGACTGATGCATCGTCTGACCCACCCTCTTCCTTCCCTAAACCCAACCAATAGTGTTTTCAAAAGCAATCCGGAAAAAGAATAGCCCTCGTCTGATTTTTACCACGTTTTTAGATTTTACCACATTCTTACCAAGTAATTTGCTTGTTTATTTTTTATTTTTTGGCTTATGTTTTTTTCTTACCCGCTTTCTGGAACCGTTCTACAATGCTTTCTGGAACGTTCTAAAACCGTTTTACAATGTAAAAGTGCTATAGAAATAAAGATGAATTAAATTGAATAAAAAATAACTAAATAACTAACTAACCAACTAACTAACTAACTAACTAACTAACTAACTAACTAACTAACTAACTAACTAACTAAAAAAATGAATATCTAACTAACTAACTAACTAAATAAATAAATAAATAAACACTGACACAAGTTTCAAAATATAATCTTCAATGGTTCATTGAATAGGAATGCAACGTATGTGTAACCATACAGCAGATACTAAAGCTATCCTAAAAAAATAAAAATAATACTTCCAGGAAGCTCAGATCTTTGCAGCACAGTCCCATTTCCCAGCTGAACGTGTTCCCTCTTTCCCTTTACTTTGCTGTGAACACAATGCATTTTTAATGCCACTCACTGTTTTACTCGGTTTCCTGCAGGTCACATCAGGTGATGGTTTTAAGAGAGAACAGCAGGTTGTCATCTGGCGAAGGACATCCAGGACACGAGCACGTCATTACCGCGGCTGGATGAAGAGTGCCATGTAAATGTTTAAAAATGATGGCAAAAAATGAGCCTATTCATCAAAACCTGACATGCCTTTCCTCTTATTATCAAGCCGCGTTCAGTCCACGCCAATCACTCGAGGACGCCAATTGAAATGTCTTTTGTCCTAATCAGGCTCATTTCAGATACAAACCAGAGGCGATTGGGTATTAACATTCATTTTCTCTCGGGCGTCCCGGTTTCAGAACGTAAATGTGTTAGATGTCTTGATTGAGTCAGAAAATGAATTTTCATCTGGCTGACGTGTATTTTTTTTTCTTCTTTTCCCATCTTCCCTTGTTCAATCACACTCGTAACTAGCTGAAGACATCATCTTGAGTGATATGGATTGATATGAGTGAGTGACTGTTACACACCGGGGTTTTTCAAGGTCAACGTGCTCATTTTCTCCATATCAGACCCAACTGAATAATAGACGCCACGCATGAGCTGTACGCCTGAAGCTATTGACCCAAGTAAATGTAGCGTTAAGGAGTTGAATTAGTGTGTTTGAATGGTTTGTTTCAATGAACGAGATCTAAAAGTGATTTGCGGATCCATTTGGGTCATATATAGCTCAATAGTATTCACATCTGGACTTCTGTGACACTAGCAGTACCGAAAGAAACCACAATCAGTGCAGATTCAGAATGTCTTCGCAGGTAGTTGTAGATATTTAACTGACTATATACTGGATCAGTTCAATAAGTTAAATTGAGGCTGCAAGCTTGTATTGCGGTCAGGCCATGCCCGTCTGCGGTTCCGAGAAGGACGATCACGCTGTCTTTGCAGTGAGTTTATTGGACCAGATTACCCGCTGCCTTTCACTACAAGTTGTCAATAAGAATAGTTTGATAATGTGATGTACACTGTACAAACTGACATTGCAACATATACATGAGTTACAGCTAGTGATGTGACGTTGTGCGCCGAGGCTTCGAAGCATGTATCAAAAAAACGATACATCTCGCAGTGAAGCAGTGTACCGGAGCTTGATTCGTTTTGCCATCATCACGTGATCAGTGACGTCCGAAGCTTCGTTTTCGCCTATACCCACGTGACTGCTTCAAATTTTGATTCAAAGGTTTAAACACCCTTATAGTAAAGTGTATAGCGAGAGATTAGGCGTCGATTACATACATTTGTACTGTTTCAAAGCACTGCACCAGTCCCACACACCAGTAATTAAACTAAAATACAATAGTAATTTTTAGTAAAAAGGTTTTGAACCATACTAAAGTGTATTAGCGTATTTTTTTTACAACTATCTTTAAAGAAAGCCACCGCATATCGTAGTATTGTCTTTAACAGAGACCATCTGGCGAGCGCAACCTTATAGTATCAATCACATGTCGTCCTTCTAGAGCACTCACCTCCCACACAGGAATCGCTGGTTTGATCCCCGCTTGGAGCAGGGCTAATTGTATTATGATAAACTTTTGATTACCTTGGATTTTACAACAGTCATCAGTTGTGTAATGTAATATACCTTGTGTAAAAACTACAGTAATTGAGTAATTTGTTTATATTGCTGTTGTTGTATTACTACATGAATGAGTTGGTCAGTTGTGAACATTTGACATTATGGCAACACAGTGCTTTCCCACACTTTCACCTGGGGCCTCATGTATCAACGCTGCGTACGCACAAAAACTTTGCGTACGCCAAGTTTCACGCTCAGAATCGCTCACGTTTGGATTTACTAACAATGAACTGAACGTGGGAATGTGCGCAGGTTCACGGCAGCTTTCTGGCAGGCGTACGCACATTTTTTGTGCGTGTCTGTTTTATTTCCATTGGCGACTCCTAGAGGCAGTTGTGTTAAATTGCTCTCTACAAAGTGTCTGAGCCTTGCAATGGCAGCTGTATGAGACGGGTTCATCGATCTAGCAGGTAAATAAGATTTCCATACCATACAGTTGAGCAGCTAAACATTAAAGCACAATTTGCAGCGGTCGCCTGTTTTCCCAATGTAATCTGAGCGATCTACTGCACGCACATTGCTATAAAGGCACCATCTGAAGATGAATTTGCATGCGTGAATCAGAAACATTTCCATTCAATAAATGTGCAAATAAAATATGATGCACAAACTTATTGATGATTCCTACTTGTCTTTCTCGTGATAAATAGCAGGCAAAATCTGATATGTAGCGGGGGAAAAAACAAGAAATAGTTCATCAGACGCTGGATTCGAGCCGAGTTCATGCTCGAACGTGTCAAGACATGATGACATACGTCTTAGGAGCGCGCCACTGAGACTGTTGCGAGTGTTGCAACATTTTACAGATATAAACCACACTATTTCTTTTTTTGAATGCACTAAGTGCGATGTTCAGACCCAACTGTGTTAACCGCATCAGCTAAACTCTCCCACTCTATTTTTTTTCTTTTGTTGTTAATTCCGGAGAACAAACTTGCAAATAACACCGCTTTTCTCCTGTCTACCTCCGAAAGGAGCACCACCAATTCACATTCTGTTCAAAGTTTCTCTTCTTGCTTGCTTTTGCCTTTGCTTTTTCGTTGGGTTTTGCCATTAGCATAGTCATTAGCATATTCATACGGGGGAGGAGGCAGGGAGGGGTTTTGCGCTCGTGCATGTTGCGCTCAGTTTCACGTTCATTTAGATGTACAAAAGAATATGCGTGAGATTCGGTGTACGCAGTGTTTCATACATCTGAATTTTTTTCTGCGTACGCACATTTTCAGCTTTGTGCGTACGCAATGTTTTAGTAAGATTTCCACGCAAGTCTTCGTACATGAGGCCCCAGAAGAGGTCCTCATCGAGCTCTGATTTAGAAAGCTTCGAGTAACGAACCTTTTTCCGATACAATTGAGTCGGACGCTTCACTGGTTCAGAAAGCTTCATTTCACCATCACTAGTTACAGCTCCAACGTTTAAAAAAAAACAACACAGGTCAACTAAAGAAAATTAACATTAAAATGGTTTATATACAGTATAGCGAGGCAGAGGGAAAACACAAACACAGTTGAGTTGCGTTACAAACAAGTCCCCGGAGGATGCTTTATTTACAAGTGAAATACATGAAATTATGGTGCTCTTCTTGATGTGCGTGCTCGAGTGCTCCGGGGAGGAGGTGAAGGATGGTGAGAGTTCAGTTGCTGGATCGTTCACGAGCTGGAGTCTGCTGTAGGAGAGACATAAGCATTCGCGCAGACAGTCATGTGTAAATGAAGCTCGCCTTCCTCCTGTGTGGGGCTGGCTTATATCTCTCCCTGGCTGATGAGGTCCAGCTGTGAGCGATCCGGTGCTGATGAGGTTCCAGCTGGGGTGAATTTGTAACCAGGGCGACGTGGCATCAGTGTGCTCGCTACAATATATATATTTGTTTCAACATTGGTCGGACTAAATGAACACTGTGTGAATAAAAATTTCTTGTTTTGGTCATAAAACAGGGTTGCTGCTATCAGACACGGTTGTGGCTGGAAGTTAACAATAATTTTTTGTATTATTAATTAAATTTCCCATTTATTGTATTTTATTAACGTCTACCCCAACCCTAAACCCAACCATCACGTATATATAACCATGTGTGTATATATATATATATATATAATTGTGCATGATTAAGTCTAGTAACACAATGTTTTAGAAAGCCAAGATTAGGGTCTCATGAATTATGATTTTATGCGACTTTTTTTTAAATAGAATTTTCTTTTGTACAATTTCAAACAAGTTTCCTGGCTTTTTAGTCTGCAACTATATTGGTCCATTATTGTATCTTCGTCTTTTTCTTTGCTCTAATGTATGTCCTGATATTGTTGTGTTTATGTTTAGATTTTTTTTATAAATGTTCAGTAGTGTACAGCACTTTGGTCTAGGTCAAAACAAAAATTCTAATTCTAATGCTGCTTATAATGCAACATAGTTAGATTTGATTAAAGACTCATTTGACTGTCATCTAATCCCTGATATTGGCAAGTTGTAAGGAAAAGGCTAAATCAGGTACTCTTTTAGGATGAGTGAGCAGGAGGCAACCAGACTATTTGAGTATTAGTTAACCCTGCAGAGTGACGACATACTGTCCGTGAGAAGACACGCAAACTCGGGGCGTGAAACTCTGAGCGGCGTTTGGTCCCGAATGAATGTATAACTGAAGACTGTGGGAACAGATATAGATCAAAACTCTAAACTGAGTCATAAATGATGAACGTGATCCATTCTTACAATTAGAAATACAGTCTAAGTTTGACAGTCACTTAAAATTGGAGTCACATTAAATCCAGAGCTGGAAAACAAATATAAATAAATTCTAATAAATAACACAATTCTCTTCAGAAGCACTAGAAAGGGCTTACAAACATTTAACCTTCGACCATGCTGTTAGTTTCATCATTGGGCTCATAGATGGACTTCTTCAACTTTAAAAACTTATTAGAGTACAACACTAAAGGAACATGTTAAAAAAACAGCTAGTGTAGGACATAACAAATGTAGGGTGTAACATAAAAATCAATGTAAGACACAAATGTCTCAAAAGATCAATGTCATTGGGGCCTGATCTTGACACAACACACACTCTGAACGTTCATGTCGACACCTCCAGACATCAGCTATTGATTCCCGTCTGTGTCTTGTCATCCTTGTTTCTCTGTAGGACACTTTTCTGGGAACATTTGTCTTATTCATGAGAAGGACCCTCCGTTCAATCTTAAAGCTGGGTCCCTATGTTCCTCATTTCTGACCTACAGAAACTGCTGACCCATGCAGAAATTTGGAAACAGATGCTTCTCTTTGCTCTCCTCTCCAGTGTACCTGCTGCCCGAGTCTGTTTCTTCTACCCCATCACCCTGGATCCTCTCTGATTTCCCAGGCATTGGGTCTGGACATCTGCTAACCTATTCCCAAGACTCCAGAATGCATCTGTGTGTCTGACGCTTTAGTCTTTAGTTAAAGTAACCTTCAGCTGCACGAAGTCAAGTTCTGGGCACTCGCTGTTCAGCGTCAGTAGTTAAAAGGGTCTTCTTTTTTTTTTTTTTTGCTTTCTAGGTCTGTCTCCTTTTTTTGTTGCGTAATATTTCAGCATTAAAAAAAGATCTGAAAAGTTGGAAAGCACAAAGTCACTCCAGCAGGAGTTACTCTCTACCGTATACCAGTAACAACTGTTCTTCAAAAGCCTCCATTGTAGTCCTGATTGGCTTCCAAGAACGTGGACGTAACAATATCAAAAGAAGTGAAGCCTGCATGTGTTGCATTAGTAGCATATTTTCCAATGGTTTAACTCTATATTTATAAAAGATTATTCTAAAATCTTATTTTTTTTCTTAATTGTTCTTTTACAGTTTTTCCCCAGTGTTCACAGATATAAACAAAGTTATACATGGTACATTAATGTACTTCAAAAGAAAAAGTAAATCTGTTGTTACTTAATATTATTGGTAACACTTTGCAATAAGGTTCATTAGTTAACGCATTTACTAACATTAACTGATCATGAACAACACATGTAGAGCATTTATTAATAATTGAACATTTACTAATGCATTATTAACATTCAAGTCCATGCTTGTTAACATTAGTTAATGCACCAAGAGTTAACATGAACTAACAATGAACAACTGTATTTTCATTAACTAACGTTAACTAACATGAACAAATACAGTAGTAAATGTACTTTTCATTGTTTGTTCATCTTAGTAAATGAATTAATTAACATTAACTAATGAACTTTATTGTAAAGTGTAACCATATTATTCATTTTGCCTTCGCCTTAGTTCCTTATATATCAGTGGTCACTGGTGGTGGAATGAACTGGCAACTATTCCAGCATATGTTTTACACAGCAGACGCTGTTTACCTAATTCACCTAAAGCGCACATCTTTGGACTGTGGAGGAAACCCAGGTGAACATGGGAAAACCATTCCAAACGGAATGCCAACTGGCTCAGCCGGGACTCGAACCAGCGACCCTCCTTCTGTGAGGCGACAGTGCCAACCACTGAGCCATCCACTACTTAATATTAAGTTGACCTAATTTTATGCCGACAGTTAAATTAATATTTTTAAGGCAGCAGTTTTACTAACTCACATTCAACTAAACACGCTAAAAGCAACGAGTTTACCTACTTTTTAAAAAGTTGACTAGTCACCTAATCGCTTTACAAGCAATGGTTTTACTCACTTTTTAAAGTAAAGCCAACTGACTATTTTAAATGCAATGTGTTACTCACGTTTGCAAAGTAAAGCCAACTGACCACTGTAAATGCAATAAGTTTACGTTTTTTTTTTTTAAGGTGAAGCCAACTATCAACTTTAAATGCATTTGGTTTACTTACTTTTTAAATTATGCCAACTAACCACTTTAAATAAAATGCTTTTATGCAAGTTTTAGAGTAAAGCCAACAAACTACTTTAAATGCAATAGGTTTACTTTTTTTTTTTTTTTAAAGTGAAGCCAACTAACAACTTGAAATGCAACAAGTTTACTTACTTTTTTAAAGTGAAGCCAACTAACCACTTTAAGTGCAATGGTTTACTCACTTTTTTAAGTAAAGCCAACTGACCACTTTAAATGCAATAGGTTTACTTACTTTTTAAAGGTAAAGCAAACTAACAACTTTAAATGTGACACCTTTACTTCCTTTTTAAAAGTAAAGCCAACTAACCACTTTAAGTGCAATGGTTTACTCACTTTTTTAAGTAAGGCCAACTGACCACTGTAAATGCAATAGGTTTACTTATTTTTTTAAAGTGAAGTCAACCAACAACTTTAAATGCAACAAGTTTACTTACTTTTTTAAGGTAAAGCCAACTATAAACTTTGAATGCAAAGGGTTTACTTACTTTTTTAAAGTAAAGCCAACTAACCACTTTAAATGCAATTGTTTACTCACTTTGCCAACTAGCCACTTTAAATGCAATGGATTACTCACTTTTATTTAAGTAAAGCCAACTGACCACTTTAAATGCAATAGGTTTACTTATTTTTGTAAAGTGAAGCCAACAAACCACTTTAAATGCAATGGCTTACTCACTTTTGTAAAGTAAAGCCAACCCCCCACTTTAAATGCTATGGGTTACACTCTTTTTAAACAATGTCAGCTACTCATTTTAAAAGCAAATGGTTTACTCACTCTTTAAATAAAGTCAACTGATAGCTTTAAAAGCAACGAGTTTATTCAGATTTTAAAAAGTAAAGTCAACTAAAGCAGGTCGCACACCAGAAGCGTTGCTCGGCGCCGCGACACGGTGCGCACATTTTTTAAAGTATCACACACTAGACGCGCACATTCGAATGATATTTAACATGAAACTAATCAGATGGCGCTCTGTGGCGCGGCTGAAAAATGAACTGCGTCCCGAGCCATGGCCGGGCGCCGCCGACAGCCGCCGACTTGCGACGAGCGGCGCTTCTGGTGTGCGACCTGCTTAATGCTTTAAAAGCAATGGGTTTACACACTTTTTTTGAGTAAATCAACAGATCACTTTAAAAGCATTGATTTTTATCACTTTTTAAAAGTGTCAAAAGTAATGAAGCTCTTGTGGAAAGGAGTGTGGAGAGCACCAGCCTATTTGCATAAAAACAGAAAAAACTTCAGTTTAAAAAGTGCCATTTAAAGCATGGTTTAATAAACAAATCACACATTATCACAGACAGATTTAGAGGATACCCAAAATATATATCTTCTAAGATATATCTTCTGTATATCTTCGCTCTTAAAAATATTGGGTTAATTGAACCCAATTTTTGGGGAAAACATGGACAAAACCAACAACCGTTAATTACTTTAATTCAATTTATAGGACTAAATTTAAACCAAAAATTAGGTATATCTATAATTTTACCCAAATTGGGTTTAAATAACCCAACGTGTTTGTGTGCAAGTGTAACTTCAGATAATCATAACTACACTTTGTGAAGTTTTATAAACTAATTTTGAGAGGAGCACGTGATAGAATGGATCGTGGCTGGTCTCTCATCCACAATCATCAATAATTTATAATAATAAGCATCAATTTGCACCCTACTTCCCTCATCTTCATTTTTGAAGAATCCCCCTCTCTATTCCATCTCTCCCTTTTCCTCCATTACCAGGGGGAGCTATTGAGACCTACCCGATTTCAGACCCCCTTTTTCATGCTAATGGTCTATTTCAACTGACTGGTACAGTAGTATGGGTCACCTTTATCAGGCTTGCGTTTCCACTGCCAAAAGGTTACCAATAGTACGATAGAAAGTTTCAGACGACGTCATTCTTGCTCGAGAAAATGTCAAAATAAAACTGTCATTCACATATGAGAAGCACTTCTGAAAAAAACAGATGCTTTATACACATAAATGCTTGCGTATAACTGTTTAATACTAACCTTTCTATAAACATGATTTGATTATAACTGCATATCAATGATAGAGTGAAAAAGCCTACTGCAACGACTGTGATTATATAAAATAAATAAATGCAGCATTTATGAACACACAAAGCCCCATACAGTCTCCATTATGTTACCAGTTACACACAAACTACACCCAACATACATTTAGACCTTATTTGGCTTCAAAAACAACACACAACATATAGCACACAGTCAGTGCAAACCTCTCATCTGTGTCTTTAATCTTTACCCGCACATATAACCTCTGTTAGAGAGTAATTCCATCATTCTGAGTTCATAATAGTTCAAAAGGTG
Organism: Danio rerio; assembly: GCF_052040795.2. Lineage (NCBI taxonomy): Eukaryota > Metazoa > Chordata > Actinopteri > Cypriniformes > Danionidae > Danio > Danio rerio. Next base: position 7,819,035 of record NC_141028.1, read on the forward strand.
ATGGTAATAGTTAAACATTTCAGTTTGTTCCATGTTTTAGGTTGCTGAAACAATCATTTGCTCCTTGTTTTGTCAGGCTTCTCTTTGTTTTTACGCATCACTCTCCCGTTTGTCCGTTTCTGAAAGGATCAGATGTCAGTAGCTCTTCAATAAACACGCGCACGTTATTATCATCAGCTTAAGAAGTTAGTTAATTCAAATACAGAAATGCGGCGAGCAAAACCGCTCGAGCTTTAGACGACCTTGTAAACAACTACGGGGCACAGAGTAGATTCTGCTCTTCTTCTTGGCTTTGTGTCTGCTCATTAAAATGACGACAATGTTTTTTTTTTTTTTTTTTTTTAAAGCTTGGGATGACCATGGCTCATTATTATATGTATATAGTATTACGGTGTAATATCTCGGCTGTGTTTTTAAAAACGGTGGTTCCCTTTTTTTCATTCTCTTTGATTGTTGCACGAGTGAGTGAGGTATCTCTGTCAACCAATAGCATTCAGCTGTGCATCTAGCTCTGCCTTTTAGTACCCTTTTGTTGTGCTAGGTACCCTCCCGAAATGGTACCCCAAAATTGGTACAGTACAGTTAATTTTTAGATACCTTCTGACAGTGGAAACGACCATAAAAGCGTACCGAACCACACCATACCGTACCACTCATTGGATTCATCCTTTGGCTCTATAATCTCTGAGCTCAAGGTTCTCTCCCAGGACAACATGCCAAACCTGCTATAAATACCAAACAATATCTAAGTGTGAACTTTTTAATACAACATTTATGATGTGAGCTTCACACAGGTGAGTGGGCTTGACAAACCACCTTTAGAAACACTCACTCTCTAGCACTCTTACTCTAGCACTAAATTCTCTGAGGACAAAAAAGTTACTTTGTATAATAATAATAATAATTCCTTACATTTATATATCGCTTTTCTAGACACTCAAAGCACTTTACACGATGGGGGGATCTCCTCATTCACCACCAGTGTGCAGCATCCACTTGGATGATGCGACGGCAGCCATATTGAGCCAGACTACACACCACACAACAGCCGATTGGTAGAGAGGGGACAGAGTGATGAAGCCAATTACGATATAGGGAGGGTTAGGAGGCCATGATGGACAGAGGCCAGTGAGCAAATTTGGCTAGGATGCCAGGGTTAAACCCCCACTCTTTTTCTAAGGACATCTTGGCATTTTTTAACGACCACAGAGAGTCAGGACCTCGGTTTAACGTCTAAGTAGTATAGAGTTACCTTCACTATACTGGGGTGTTAGGACCCACAAGACCACAAGTTGAGCGTCCCTGTTAGCCTCACTAACACCACTTCCGGCGGCAACCTAGCTTTGCCATGTGGTCTCCAATCCAGGTACTGACCTGGCGCAGCTTTGCTTAGCTTGCAGAGAGCTAGCTGCCAGCATTTGTATAACTTGCACTTCTTGTAAGTCACTTTGGACAAAAGCGTCTGCTAAATGACAATGTAAATGTTAAACATTATCATGTTAACTTACCCTAAATATCTAGCTAGAATCAACACAGAATTGCTAAAGCCTTCAATCACTTTTTGTTGCGCATTTACCTTCTCTCCCAACATTTCCCCCTCATCCTCCTCCGTCCTTTCGCAGGCATCTCTCCATCTTTATCCGTGAGGAATGAAAGTTTAATGGTCTCAGCTGCTGCCAGCTCACACCCCAGCTGTCGCCCCGCCGCAACAGGCCATCCTTAATCATTAAACCACCAGCGCTTCCATTTTGTCTCCTTTTTGCATGTCTTTGAAGTGAGTGAAGGTTTAGTTTAGGTGCCAGCACAAATCTCAGATCTGCGGCTGGATCTGCATGCACCTTCACATACAGCGCCAGGAGTCTGATGGCGACGTGCCGGACGTTTACTTTCTTCTCCCTATTTGTTCATTAGGAAGAAACCTGGTGCCGCAGCAGTATTCTGGCAGAAGGATAAATGGATCAGAGTGAAAATCCTGGAAAAGCATAACAGCTTACCGTTTTGTAGACGTTAACAAAAAGATAAACGCCAGATTCTACAATCTAATAACGTTCTGCTTAATCTTCTCCTGTCATGAAGCATTTCACAATTTGCATGAGACGTCTCAAAGGAATTGAAGATTTTTGGTTGTTGTTGTTGCCAGACACTACTGCAGTTTTTACTGTTAACATGTTAGCATGCAGGGGCAACGCAGTTACGCAGTAGGTAGTGTTGTCGCTTCACAGCAAGAAGGTCGCTGGTATGAGCCAAGGCTGGGTCAGTTGGCATTTCTGTGTGTAGTTTGCATGTTCTCCCTGCGTTTGCTTGGGTTTTCTCCGGGTGATCCGGTTTCCCCCAAAGTTTAAAGACATGTGGTACAGGTGAATAGGGTAGACTAAATTGTCCGTGGTGAATGAGTGTGTATGGATGCTTCTCAGAGACAGGTTGCAGCTGGAAGGGCATCCGCTGCGTAAAACATTTGCTGGATTGCTGGAAGCTGGAAGTTGGCGGTTCATTCCGCTGTGGCGACCCCGGATTAATAAAAGGACTAAACTGAAAAGAAAATAAATGAATGAATGATATTATTTTCTAAGAATTAGCCAAATAAACTGAATTAAAACCAAAATAATTTCTTGTAAAACATTATTAACATTAAAATGACGTATTTAATTTATCTACAATCTTTAAAAATCATTATTCGCAATGAAAACCCACATTATTATTTAATCCGTAAATAATAAACCAAGGTATTTTGAGGATGTGTTATTTATGAAGGAGATGATGTCAAATTACATGACAGGAAAATACTTAAATGGAGCATGATCATTAAATTAACATTTTATTTATTTATTTATTGATTGATTGATTTATTGATTTGTATATTTATTATTAGTGATGGGTCGTTCTTCAACAATTTGTTCATTTTGAATTAATCTTCAGTATAACTCGGGAACTACGAGTCCTCTCAGCGAGTGATTCGTACATCCACGCGTGCGCACATTTGTGCAGGTGGTATCGTTCATTTCAAGTATTTTGTGTTGTTCATCGCGGAAATAAAATTGAATCGTTTATCTCTCGAGTCCTTTTTTCGGGTCTGAGTCATTCGTTCATCACGGGCCAATCATATGCATTTAGAGCCGGAAAAAGTCTTGATCTGTTCACCTCTCAAAGTCTCAGTTTGACTCGTTCATCACGTGAAAGACAGAAGCCAATCGTATGCATTTAGAGCCGGAAAGAGATTTGATCCATTCAACTCTCGAGTCCTCAGGTTTGAGTCATTCTGTCACGTGATGAACGAACGACTCAAGAACCAAAAGACTTGAAAGGTAAATTATCATGACTCCTATCGGCTCAGACTGTATATTGGTTAAGATTATATGTGACTGTCAGTGTGACGTGAACAAACCACTGATATTTGAAGACATGAAGAGGTGAGCTGAGCAAAGATACAACAATATCTTCATAGACAAAAGAGCAGGTAAACATTGAATTATTATTTTCTCCTTCTTATAGTATACTATTTATGACTTATTTGTCGTGTGATCAACCTTTTGGGCTAGTTGTAGATGTGTTTAGAAGCAATTCGTAACATTTTAATAAAATTTTGGCAAATTGAACCAAATGAACGAAACGACTCGAAAAAAGATTTGTTCATCTCGATGAATAACACTCAAAGATCCGAGTCAGTAAAATGATCCGAACTTCCCATCACTATTTATTATTTTTATGCCATATCAGCAACATTGGCTATATTAATGACAAACCCTATACTGAGTATACAATAGATAACATGCAATCATATCAGTTTCTTAATAAACATTCATTGTACAAAAATCATGGCGGCACAGTGACTCAGTGGTTAGCACTGTCACCATAAAGCAAGAAATTCACTGTTGAGTCCCGGTTGGGTAAGTTGGCATTTATGTGTGGAGTTTGCATGTTCTCTTTATTTTGACGTGGGTTTCCTCTGGGTGCAAAGACATTAATTATAGGTGAATTGAGTGTGTGTGTGAACGTAAGAGTGTACGGGTGTATTCCAGTACTGGGTTGCGGCTGGAAGGGCATCCACTGCATAAAACATATGCTGGAATAGTTAACAGTTAATTTCGCTCTGACGACTCTTGATAACTAGGGAACTAAGCTGAAGAAAAATGAATAAATGAAAGAGTCATATACAAATTTTTTATGTAGTTTGTTTGTGTCGATTATACTCAAACATTTAAACCTGATCCATACAGCAGAAGTGGTTTGTCCTAATAAAAACAAGGTGTTAGCATGTTATTTTAAACTGCGCGTTCTTCATTTCTCGTTTAATGAAGTGTTTCATAAGACCTTTGAACATTCGTCATGATGTCCCACAGATAATGCTTAAATAAAGCTCTTTCTGGGGAACGACATTGACACATCTCCTCATTTACTCACATCTCGGTTGTTTAAAGTTGCACGTCGACCTCATGGGGTTACAGCTCCATCTGCCCAGCAGGCAATTGTGAAAAATCACAAGTTTTCTACACGTCTTGAACGCCCTGCTCTCCAAACCGAGGACGAGGTTGAAGATAAAACCACAAGCGATGGTAAATGGGCCAAGGATAAAGACAGAGATAAACTGGTATTTGATGACGAAGGCTCCAGATTCCTGCGGAGTCTCCTCTTCTTCAGCAGGTGGGCTATTTTAGACTCGGCCCATACTGTTTAGGCTATAAAACACTTCTGTGGAAGAATAAAAAAATAGCACACAGAGAGGCACAAAGTAAGTGAGTGGATAAACGGTGAGTAGCTGGATCATCTGATGAACCTTTACGGTCTTGTTAGTGTTAAAGTGCCATCATTGTATACACAGGATGCTTTTGATGGTTGCTATTATGTTATAAAGTTTTTAGGTAATGCTTTCCTCAGTATTAGCTAATGTGTTTGGTTGATATTGTTATCCAGAAAGACTTGGACTTGGATGCTGGATTCAAGGTACAAGATATATTTTATCAGATCTTTAAATAAGCAAACCCATGGCCAATATAGGCTCATTCAGAAAATGTACCCCTATATACATTTTTGGAGAGGGTGAATTATGTGGCTAAAGGTACATATGGCTGCATTTTGTCTTTAAAACAGATGATACGGTGCAGTATGACTCTGTTCCTTTCCATGGTACCAGCTGACCGCTTACCTCCGAATGGACGGCTTCCCTGCTGTTACCAGTTTGTCTACTTAGCTCACCATGTACATCGGCAGACTTAAGACGCACACGATGATGGGAGGAATGACATAGAACAGTTCCAGAAAGCCTGCAAGACAAAAACAGAAGCCAAAATATTACAATAAACAAGGAAATAACAGGGTGAGAATATGGTAAAATCTGAAAATGTGGTAAAAATCAGGGGGCCAGGAGGGCTTTTCTATTTCTGCATAGCTTTTTAAAACACTGTTAGTTGGGTTTAGGGAAGGGTGTAGGCAGGTCAACGCTTTTGAAAACACTATTGGTTGGGTTTAGGGAAGGAGGAGGGTGGGTCAATCGACAGCAGCCCTGCTGGATTTACCCAAGAACAGCAGGCCCGAATGGCACTCACGAAAGAAATTTTAAATCTCAAAAATCACAAACAGTGCCCTCTGGTGGATTTCAGAAAACAAAAACTGCAAAAACTGCAAAAAAAAAAAAAAGCAAAAAAAAAAACTAGCTCCTGGGACTTTTCTTTGCTTTTCAGACATGTATATAGTAAATTTTTAGAATGAGCCTGGGTTGCCCATGGCATGCTCAACTAGTGTCAAGAATTTAATCTAGATATTGTAAACAAGTTGGTAACACTTTAGTTTAAGTACAAATTCCCACTATTAACTAGTGGATTATTACGTGCCTGTTATATTGACTATTTATTAGAACTTATTTAACACTCTCCAGAAATGTTTGTAGGGGTAGGTATTCAAAAAAAAAAAAAAAAAAGCCTGCGTTGGGAATTATAATTGATCTTTTCTCTAACCATTCTTTTTGAGAAATCACAGTAGATCAGCAGTTTCTGAAATACCAAGTTTGAATTCGACAAACACATAAATCATCTTCTTTATTTCATGAACATCTTGACCATATGGTTGCCACCATATGATTGACGGATTTGATACGTGCGATATTTCTTATGACATGTGTGCGCTACTTATTTATGTAGGTGTATATATAAAAGTCTGCCAGGTTTCTGAGCATCTGTTTCCTCAATAAATGCTATTTCAAGTGTTGTAGGAGATGAAAGGTTAATTACTAAGGAAGCACAAAGTTCTTTCAGAAAGATTGACGTGACCACATTTCTTGCTCACGGCTCATGAGCTCGTCTCAAAGACAAAACCTCTCTCATGACTTTACTGGAGTTCTAGAAGTTCACGGTACACTCAAACACACATGCATGCACACATAATCACACATTCACGTACATGATTTTAAAGATCTAATTGAATGAAGATGACTGTGCTGTGATTACCTTCTCTGGGGAGATGTGGAGTCTGTAGTTGATTTTCCTCCAGAACAGATGCTGGAAGATCTGCTTCTCTGTTTGTCTGTCTGTCTCTGAACTCCCTCGTCTTTCACAGCTTCGGTCATGGAGATGTGAACCTGTCGTTTGCACTTACTCTTGAAAAAAAGAGAAGACAAAAACTGACATTTGCTACAGTTGCTGAGTATCTGTGGCAGACAGTGCATTATAAGGAGACAATAACTGTTTGCCAGCTGCCAGTTTAGAGCTTTCAGAAATAAATGCAGAGTGCTGTAATGTGGAAAACGGCAGACAGGGAAAGAATATGTCAAATATGTGTCAAAAGAGAGAAAGAAAGTAAAAAAAGAAAGCGTACACTAGTTATGAATGTCCATCAATGGAGAAAAATAGTTTTGTTAAGAAAAAAGTCAATATTATGCTTTAAAGAGTGTTATTAAAAACAAATTAAGCACTGCTTTGTTTTATAATGAATGAATGAATCTATCAATTAATTAACGTATGAATGAATAAATAAATAAATAAATAAGATTTAATTTCCCAGAAATTTATTTAGAATAAAAATTAAATAGGCAGTTTATTCCGCTGTGGCAACCCAAGATTAATAAAGGGACTAAGCCAAAAAGAAAATGAATGAATGAATAATAATAATAATAATAATAATAATAATAATAGCAATAATACAAATATTAATCATTATAATAATTTTAAAAATAGAAATAATAATAGTAATAATAATAATAATAATAATAATAATAATTTGCCTGTTGGTGACCACTATTCTAAATTATCTGTATGTATCTGTTTACCCCTGTTTTGACCGTTGCCTACCTGACTAATCTTAAAAATAAACTGCACGTGGATCCACAACCCCATGTCCAGCATCTAATAGTAGTAAACTACAAATAATAATAATGAAATTAATAATAATAATAATAATAATAATAGTAGTTGTAGTAGTATTAATACAAATAATAATCATAATAAGAATTGCAAAAATATAAATTATAATAATAGTAGTACTAATTATACAAATAATAACAATGATACAAATGATGATGATAATAATAATAATAATAATAATAATAGTAAAAATACAAATAATAATAATAATAATAATAATAATTTTATGAATAAATAAAAAATATTAATATTAAAAAATAATAAATAAATACTTTAATAATAATTGTAAAAATAAAAATAAAATAAAAATATACAAATAACAACAATAACACAATTAATATTATCAGTAGTAGTAGTGATAGTGATAGTAGTAGTAGTTGTCGTTGTAGTAGCAGCAGTATTAGTAGTATTTTGAGAGGGGTTTGGATGCAGATCTGGTGCAGTGCAATCTGAGCTGCATCCAATGCTTTGTAATGTGCTCACCCAACCCCACCCATCACAGTGACATCACTCACTCCATTGAGTGCATTGTGTCTGACAACGCATCGCTGAGTGATGCAATCTCAGCTTGCATCATAAAGGCTGCATCCAGATACTATTGAGTATTTTAAATAAGCAAACTGCAAAAAACGTTGCGCCATTCTGAACATCTGAATGCTGTTTGATCTAATTACATTCCCCATGAAGCGCACCGTCTTGTAAAATGCACTTACTGAATGCACCTCAAGTCTTTGGCTAACAAAAATGGCTGTCAGACGAATAAATGCACATATAAATGAAAGTGCACTTTAGATAAAAGCATGTGCTCGGTGACCGCACACTAGCAATAATAATTACAAAACAATAACTAACACTATCAGTGTAAGTGGCTGGTCTAAAGATGAATCTGCTGTCGAACTGTCCATTTCATAGTGAGCACAAGCGGATTTATTGTGCCGTCGGTTCAGATTCAGACACCTGTTTCTGTCAGAGCTCAATCTACAAGACGGAGCACTCTTCATTTTCAAGCTGCTTGATCTCTGCAAGCTTTCATGTCTGAAGGAACTAAACTCTTTTGACTCACAGCTAAAAAACAACAACAACAACAACAATACCACACACACATACTTTTTAGGGTTTTAAAGTGTTGTTCTTGCTGCTTTTCAGATGCATTTTTTCAAAAAGACACTAGTCTGTATTGATTTATATCTGATTGATTCACAGCTTTACAGGTGAGAGAGGAAGCTTTGTTTCTGATTTACTTGCACTGACCAGCGATCAGTTTGTCAGTTGGTTTGCTACTCTTATGAATGAAGGAACGTTTCATTGTGGTTTATAGACCTTTTTCTTGGAACGCAAAATTACCCATTATGCTTTGCGTGTATGCACAAGGAGAATGCGAAGAACTTCCGGTCGGCAGCTGATGCGTGTAAACAGTCACATTTGGACAGCCTTGAAACGATAGTTTTAATCTATTTAACCTGCTTTTATCCTCTTTGAACTAATACTGTTGTCCATCAGCACCCTCTTCTAGACTGATCATTTAAAGAAATGTGGTCTAATAGGATGGAAACCAGCTGCTTTGAGGCGTTTTCCCCTCGTTGTCAGACGGCATCTTCTGCAGTTTAAATGAAGCCTCGTCATCGCTAAAGTCAACATTTTCTCTTTATTTCAAATAACCAGCCCAAACAAATGTAATTCACCAAAATGTTTGACACACACACGTAGCCTGTACTGTGCCACTGACACACTGATTTAATAACTGTGACAAAGTGAAAATATAGGCTTGTGTCATTTTGAAATGACAGAAAAACACAAACCCTGGTAAAAACAACACACTTAATAAAACACAAACAGCTCGCGATTAGAATGAACAGCAAATCAGCCAGCAGAGGATCAATAACAGACTTTTATTGGTCATTTTTGTAAATTGCACGACTTTCATACCTGTTAAGTTTCATGCCAGTACTCTGGTTTGCTCTCTCTCTCTCACTCTGTGTGTGTGTGTGTGTGTGTGTGTGTTAAAGAGCCGCTGAGCTAACAGCTGACAGACCGGGAACGCACTCGCACACTGTATTTCTGACGGCAGACACGTGAACTAGGAGAACATTTTTCTCGTATTTCTGACGTGCTTGAACCACACGTGACAGATTATAACGGCTTTAACAGACACATTTCTAAGTTGTGTGTCACAAAAACACTCTGTTTTCCATTAAAAACGTTATTGAAATCCATTTTCGGAGCGCAAATGACCAGTTGTACACGCTGTAAACGGAAGTTTTTGGCATTCTACCGGAAGACGCTGGTCGCTATGGCACCCTCCATGCAGCAGCCATGAAAAAGGTCTATATGCTGAGGATCAGATGGAGGTCAGAGAATAAAGCATTATCACAAAGAGCAGTCTGGAATTCTGTGGTTCAGTTTAGTTTTGGCACAGTAGAGTTAACTGAACATAAAAGAGAGCCATTTTTGCCTATTTTTAATGAGATTTAAAATAAGGCCCAATACCAATTCTACCCCTTAGCCCTTCCCTTTACCCCTAGTTTTGTGCGTGCCTGTGAAGGGGTAATGGTGTCCCAATTCTCTTTAGCTTGAAGGCATAAGGCTAAGTGCAAGGGGTATACACCCCTTCAATTGAAGATTTTTAAGGACTACACTCAAAACCAAGGGGTAAGAAAAATTTCCCAGAATGCACCAGCCACAGCTGCAACCGGGTGTCACAGTCACATAAAAGACGAGGAACCCAATTGCAAGTGAAAAACAGTCTTTTAATGAAGATCTCACAACAACAGGTAATTAGGTGAGTAGCTGGAGTGATACTTGCAGGAGGAATAAACAGAACAGAGCTGGATCGGCAGCGGTGATTAAATCTTCATGATAAACGTCAACAGAGAGGATCAAACATTCATCTTCGATGAAAACAGGAAGCATCGAGAAGCAGCAACAAATGAATGGGTTAAGGTTAAGCCAAAGTGGGACAGGAACGCTGAACACTTATAGGAGTGGTAATGCGCTGCACCTGTAGCGCTCATTATCAGCTGAGCGGTGCTAAGCAACGATACCGGGGTCCGTTCTTCGTACCTCGCTTAAATGATCTAAGATGATTTTGCAGATCCTGGATCTTTTAACTGCAATAACTACAGCAGTTGTGATCGTCTGATATCATATGAAGCAAGAGATGGCGATGACATATGATGACGTGTGCAGGTGCTGTTGTGGTGTCCCAATTCTTAGGGGTAAATATTGAAGCCTTTCCCCTTAACCCTCAGTTGTAAGGGCCAAGGGGAAGGGGTAGGGGTACAAAAATAGAATTGGGTTTGGGCCTAAGTCTCTGCTGTCCCTAGAGTGTATGTGCATCTCAGAATACCACACAAATGTGGTTTAATAATGTTTTGGTTGGTGGTTTAATAATGTTTTATAACTCTTTTTTTTTAACTGACCTTTTTTAAGCTTTGATCCTAATTGTGCCATTTTGGTTTTGGTGTCTTTGAATTTGAATGAGATTTTTCTGTGAGTGCTCAAAATTGTTGTGTGCGACCAGTTTTTACTGCAAAATGTTTACCACATGCGCGGATTCGGGAGACATTCACGCAGAGTTCATCTCTAAGCTCTTTGTCTGAACATGAAAAGCGAAACGCAGCGCTCAGGAATGGTTTAAAACAGTTGTCATGTCAACTTGCTGCAGTAAACAAATCCACGTCCGTACTGCTTGCCCCGCCTTCGCGCTCTTCTTATTGGCCCACCACTGCTCTAGCACTGAACGCGAATGATTGGTTAATATCAGCTGTCAATCACTCAGTGCCTTCTGGCTTCGGATGACAGAGAGCTACTGCCGCGAAAAACTGTAAAGCGCTGAAGATTAGAATGAAGATAACGCGGACAGATTTAGTTTTAGAAACCATCTAGTTACAAATAATGACATCTTACTAGTGATCATGTGCTGAATGTTTGTCCACCATCTACACTTTTCCAAGAGTAGAAAACTTCCAGTGGCTTCAAGTCGCTATGAAAAGTATTTGGTATGGAATTTTCAGGTAACTGTTTGCCACATCTAGCACGAGAGCTTCTGTTTAATTCTTCATATAATCGCCAGATGCTGTCCGCCGTGCAAGTGGCAGATATATGTCAAATTACACCACGTACACCATCGCAAACGGGCTTGCACTGAGTAAATTTACATCGCTACTCCTAAAAAGACCGGTATTGCTATTAACATGTATGCATATAATAAGGTACAGTATGTGTCAAAAGCATCAGTGCAATATCAGACAGCACTTGTGAGAACAGCACAGTTATACCGTTAACAGATTCATTCAAGCAGTGCGTGCAGGGCCGGTGAGCGCTCCGTGCTTTGGTCACTCAGTCATGTTATAAAATGTATTTTCTTGTGATAACGGGATTTCGTTGAGACACACTTTCCTCACGCTTGCATATATATATGATTTTTATTTATTTATTTATTTTTGCTTGTTAGTTTGATTAGTGTTGATTTCAAATACAATAAATATGTTTGTATAAAACCTGTAGTAACGGTGCTCATAATTGGTGGGTGCGACTAAATTTTGTCTGATGCGCCTAACTTTTTAAAGTTAGGAGCACCGGTGCTACCAAGCAAAAAGGTTAATTTCAAGCCCTGTTAAGTTTGATTATAAAAAAAAAAAAATGTAGTTAATACATTTTGACCATTATAAGCTGGTTATATTTACATATAATTGCTACACAACTGTGTTTGAACAATTTGCGAAAGTGATTTTTGCATATTAAGTCCCTTTTAAAGACTTGTTCCATCTTTGAATCTCTGTACAGGTAAGACTTAGTTTGAGCTCTATAGATTTTAAAGAGAACACAAACAGGCCATCTCTTGGAAACAAATGTACAAAAGCTTTTTATTGGGATCTAAAGAGATCAAATTGTACCCTGAAGTTACGCATTTGTACCCAACCAAAAAAATAGTAGCTTTTGAAAAGGTACGACCCCTGTGATAGCTTTTGTACCTGTATTTCTGGGAGTGCAGGTTATTACTATATTAACTATAATAGTTAACATATAATATACCTATAAGGTTATTGTAACGACCGGGGAGGGAGTGACAGATATAACTTGAGGTAAGATCCAATATGCAGGTTTATTCAGCGTCAGGCAAGCAGTGGTCATACAGGTGCAAACGGGTATATGTGGACAATCCATAATCGTAATCAAAGTACAGGCAATAGGTCGTAAGGCAGGCGGCTAAACAGGATAACAAGGATACAAGGCTAAGGTCTAACACGGAAAAACAAGACAAAGAAACGCGTTGTAATGTCACACTAGGGTAAACAAGACTCGGCAAAATGGATGGGTTCATGAGTGGCTTATGTATGGTATGCTATCAGTCTGTGACAAGGTTCAGCTGGTTTGTAATCAGGGTAGATAAATGAACAGGCGTGCGTGTCTGGAAGAAGTGCATGTATGAAAATGTAGTCCTGGGATATGCGGAAGTGTAGTCCTGGTATAGTGGAAACCAACGATCTCCGGAGAGCGATCGCTGGTTCTCGTAACAGTTATACACAAGTTATCTCAAATAAAACATTTACTTGAATTAAGAAATATGTTGTTTGTCTATTTAACCTCAGAAATGTATTATTAAAATTAAGTTACAACATTTCATTTTATGCTTTAACAATGTTTAACAACGCAAACAAACACTAATTTTTTGTCATTCCTATTATGTTTTTTTATTAGAATTGAATTAATTACATGTGATAATGACAGCCATCAATGTAAAAAAAAAAAAAATTTTTATATATATATATATATATATATATATATATATATATATATATATATATATATATATATATATATATATATATATATACATATTTTATTCACTTAGAGGTGTGTTACAAACTGCATGGATGGTAAATTTGAAAAACCCATAATAGGGGCTCTTTAAAACACTCTTGTATTTATTTTCTCTACAGTGACGTTGCTTACATTTACTATGCTTGAACTGTGAATTACCCTTTATTGAGAAACAACAAAAGTGGGGGAGAAAGCTTATTTTGCTTATTATTCACAGGCAAACGTCTTTTAATATCAAGACAATATTTCTCTGTGTATTCCAACCAATTATTTTTAACCCTAATGACTTAAGAATGCAATGAACCATCAGGAAAATATCCGTTTTTGTGTTTAAATGATGACAGCATTAAGCTTCTCAGTTGAGTAAACATGGTACACCTGCACTATTGTTGGTTACAAATCTGAGCTCTCGGAGGAAATCTGATCGAGTAATCCAGTGTATAAAAGACACAAAACGCCTAAAATTAGACCATAATCAGCTTAAAGAGCATGATAAAACCATGCAATTGGTTTAATACCTGGTGCTCGGTTATGTGGGCATCAAGGCATTTTAAATGAATAAATATGAATAAATAAACAAACAAATAAACACATAAATAAACAACAAAAATAATAAAAAAAAGAAAAACAAACAAATAAATGAATAAAAATGATGATAAAAAACAAATAAATAAAATATGAATGAACAAATAACAAACAAACATTTAAATGAATGAATGAATGAATGAATAAACAAACAAACACATAAATACTAAAAATAAAACATGAATTATTGAACGAACAAACAAACAGAGAAACAAACAAACAAACAAACAAATGAACAAACAAATAAATAAATACATAAAACTGATAAATGATAAAATACATGATAATAAAAATACATGAATAAATAAATAAATGAAGAAATATAATTTTTTTTATAAATGACTAAAAACAAACAAATAAAATAGATGATACATAAATAATTGAAAAAAAAAACAAATACAGAACAAATAAATGAATAAGTAAATAAACAAATATGAATGAATAAACAAACAAAAAAATTAAATAAAAAAAAATTTAAAAAGTATAAATAAATAAAATATGAATGAATGATTAAAAAACAAAAAAAAACTAATAAAAATAGATAATAAATAATAATAATAATAAACAAACAAAACAAAAATGCAAACAAATAAAAGAATAAGTATAGAAATAAATATGAATGAATAAACAAATAAATAACTGAACAAATAAACACATAAAAAATAATAAAATAATCAATAAATAAATAAACAAACAAAGACATAAATAACAAATTGAATAAACAAAAATAAATAAATAAATAACAGACATAAACGCATAAAAGAATGAAATAAAAATAAACAAACAAACAAACAAATAATAAATAAATAAATAAATAAATAAATAATTAATTAAATAAAATTTTAAATATATTTAATCAACAAAAACAAATAATCAAGCACACAAACAAACAAGTAAATAAATAAATAAATAAATGTTGCAATAAGAAATCAGAAAAAAAAAACACTTCAGGAATTCACTGTAAATGTAATTTTAACTGTGCACTGTATTTAACACAGTGAATGCACAATTAATCTAATAATGAGCATAAACGTCCACCTGATATTTTCAAGTTTATTTTTTAGCTAAAGGTTTGTTTGCATGAAGTCCTGCATGAGCAGTACTAAGTATATTTCTGTGTGAAGTTATAATCAAAAATCAAATCACTTTTTATTGTCACATCATCAGCAGCACATGTGCTATAATGAGTGAAGATGAACCTAGCTGCAAGATCTCAGTCTAAATTAATAAAAGTTTTACGAAACTAAGAGGTGCATATAAAGATAATTAAATGCAGATGTTTCTAGAAATAACTGATTGTTTTCCATCTTATACTGAGACCTCATTATAAGAGTTCACTTCATAAAAAAAATAATAATGATGTGTCTTTTGTTTGCCTCAAGCAGACTTAAAAAATGTCATCAAAAGTGACTGTGATTTAATCAAATAAAGCTACTAATTTAAACACAGCGAGTAGTGCTCTTACATTTGACTGAAAATTCATCACGACTTGTTTTCAAGTACAGTACACAAGAACATATTTGTTAAAAAATATTAAATAATAATTATAATTATAAAAATCAGGAATCAAGACAGCAGAGTGAACTGCCAACTATTCCGACATATGTTTTCTGCAGCGGATGTCCTTCCAGCCGCAACCCAGTAATGGGAAACCCCCATGCACTCTCACATTCACAAACACACACACACACACACTCATACACTACGGCCAATTTTGTTTAGCCAATTCACCTTGTCTTTGGACTGTGGGGGAAACCAGAGTACCTGGAGGAAACCCACACCAACAAGGAAAGAACATGCAAACTCCACAAATAAATGTCAACTGGCCCAGCTGGAACTCCAATGACCTTCTTGGTGTGAGATGACAGTGCTAATATTTTGGTGTCTGCATCAAATTACATTTACAAAAGGAATTTTTATATACAATGAAAACATTCATTCATTCATTCACTTTCTTTTTAGCTTAGTTCCTTTATTAATCTGGGGTTGCCACAGTTGAATGAACCGCCAACTTATCCAGCATATGTTTTATGCAGTGGATGCCCTTCCAGCTGCAACCCATCTCTGGGATGGGTTCTCACCCATACACACTTATGCACTACAGGGTTTTTAGCCCACCCGATTCACCTATACTGCATGTCTTTGGACTGTGGGGGAAACCGGAGCACCCGGAGAAAACCCACTCGAACACGTGGAGAACATGCAAACTCCACACAGAAATGTCAACTAACAGCTGAGGCATGAACCAGCGACCTTCTTGCTGTAAGGTGACAGCACTACCTACTGCGCCACCGCATCACCACAATAAAAACATATAAAGTGCAATATTACATTACAATATGTGAAGGAATAAGCAATATTTAAAAAAAAAACATCAAACAAACAAAACATAAAAAGATAAAAAAAATAAATATAACAAAACAATGCTCCATCCTTATTTTATCAGGCATGCAGTTGAAGACAAATTCATTAGCCGTATGGTGAAATTGAAATTATGTTTTAAATATTTTTCAAGTGCTGTTAAATGAAGAGAACACATTTTTTAACACAGGCTTTTGTCTTTGCCATGATGAGAGTACATCATATTTAGCTAGTTATTTTGCAAGATAACTATATATATATATATATATATATATATATATATATATATATATATATATATATATATATATATATATATATATATATATGCACGTGACATTTATTAGCATACTACTAAAAGCAGCAGCAGATAGTACACCTCAGATCTTGAAAATAAAATAAACCGTTTGAAATTGAATTTCAGAAATGTAACTTGGTTCAAACCAACATTTATCAGTGATTTAGCATGTGCATGTAATAATGTTAAAGAGGTTTTATATGTATTAATTCAATTTTAAACCATACTATTTCGCTGGAGTGCAGTGAGTCCACTATTTTGTGCTTCTGAATGGCCGTATTTACATTTCTGTCGTGAAACAGCCAAATTGCTTATCACTGCTAATCTCATGTAGCGTGTTTGTAACGGTGGCCTTCCCTTAAACCCCCAAGTAGGTAATATTTTACTTTTTGTTTGTTCAAAGAATTACAATGTAACCTGCTCACCTAATGTTTATGTTCATAATAGTTAGATTGTTTGGTAACACTTTACAATAAGGTTTATTAGTTAATGCATTTACTAACATGAACCAATCATGAACAACACATGTAAAGCATTTATTAATCATAACTGAACATTTACTAATTCATTGTTAACATACAAGTCCATGCTTGTTTACATTAGTTAATGTACCATGAGTTAACATGAACTAACAATGAACTACTGAAATTTCATTAACTAACGTTAACTAGCATATTGTTCATTGTTTGTTCATGTTAGTAAATGCATTAATTAACATTAACTAATGAACCTTATTGTAAAGTGTGACCGATAATTGGTTAATTAATAACCTCCTCGTGTTGAACTCTGAATTTGCGTCTCATTTCGGAGTTTGCTAGTGTCTTTTAGAGGTCATATTTCAGTCAAAGACACATGCTTTGAGAGTCTTTCTGACTGAATGAATGAAATAGGCTGTTTTCCATGAAGGCAACCAGGGGTGCTGGAATGGAATTGGCTTAAGTGGCAGTGGGTGGGTGAAAAGAACCAAAACAAAGACAGCGTTCCTGCACGTTAAGCTGAATAACTGACATTAGCATTGTTTTTTAGATAAACAAGAATGTTTACTTAGCATGTTTCTTAAATATCTGCAAACACATTATGGTATTTTTATGCTTTAGAAGAGTCAAAATCGTACATACAGCACCTTTAATTCCGTCATGTTGTCCCAGCACAAACCGATCGTGTAACCCAGCATTTTTTACACTGAAGCATAAGACACATATCAGTCTTTCATGCATTTCCCCCCTTATATATTCCAAAAACACACAGACTGATCTTGTGAACAGATGGTGTTGAACACCTGGATGATCCACAGAGACGAACTCTCCGATTCCTTCAGCTGCTTCTGCCGTTCCTTGTAAAAGAACAGAGATCCTGCATGAGCCTGACGTCCCTCCAGTGCGTTTGGGGATTACAGGCTGCTTTTCACTCTGGTTTGGCTGTGATCTCTCCAGGAAAGGGCTTTTGAAGGCAGATCTTTCAGCACACACAGCGGATGTGGCTGCGAGGTCATTGTACAAGTGTGTTCAGGCTGTTTACACTGCGAATCGCATGATGTTAGCGGGAGCTTAGCGGATGAAGATCTAGGCTTAAAAAAAACCCCCAAAGGTTTCAAACGATAAAAAGAACTGATCTTACGACAACTTCAGACTCACCGCTGGAAATCTGATGCATATTTATGCAAACAGAGCTGCTAACTTACTTCTAGGCATAAAAAAATAAACTAGTAAAAGTAGGTTTTTAGTCTGACTCAAGGCACTAACATTGGCAAATGTGAGGTTCAATATAAGGCTTCTACATGAAAAAAAAAAACACTATAATAATTTATATATAGTGAACACTATAGGGCTTTAAAGTAAAGTAATCAGCTGTTTATTCGCTTAATTTGCTTAATTAATAGTTTGTTATTGCTATGGTAACACAACAACTACAGTAATATAAGCATAAAACACCCAGTGGCCTTTTCACAAGACTGTTATGACGGTTAAGCATCCTTAAAAGTCTTTAATATTTCGATTTTAAAAAACATATGAGGATTTATACACTCACTGGCCACTTTATTAGGTACACCTGTCCAACTGCTTGTTAATGCAAATTTCTAATCAGCCAATCCAAGGGCAGCAACTCAATGCATTAAGGTATGTAGACATGGTCATTATGATCTGCTGCAGTTCAAAGCGAGCATCAGAATGGGGAAGAAAGGTGATTGGAGTGACTTTGAACATGGTTGTTAGAGCCAGGTGGGTTGGTCTGAGTATTTCAGAAACTGTAGATCTTCTGGGATTTTCATGCAACATACGAATGGTAGGGTCAGAATTTGGCGTCAACAACATATAAGCATGGATCTATCCTGCCTTGTATCATGGTTCAGGCTGGTGGTGGTGGTGTAATGGTGTGGGGGATATTATCTTGGCACTCTTTGGGCACATTAGTACTAATTGAGCATCGTGTCAATGCCACAGCCTACCTGAGTATGTCCATTCCTTTAAGACCACGGTGTACCCATCTTCGGATGACTACTTCCAGCAGGATAGCGCATCATGTCATAAAGCATTAATCATCTCAGTCTGGTTTCTTGAACATGACAATGAGTTCACTGTACTCGAATGGCCTCCACGGTCACCAGATCCCAATCCAATAGAGCACCTTTGTGTGGTGGAATGGAAGAATCACATCATGGATGTGCAGCCCACAAATCTGCGGCAACTGCGTGATGCCATCATGTCAATATGGACCTAAATCTCTGAGGAACATTTCCAGTACCTTGTTTAATCTATGCCAGTTGGGTTAAATATTTGGTGCTTTGCTGGGTTATTTTCAACCTTTATTGGGTCATCTATTTAATAACTCAACCAGTTGGGTTAAATGTTTTGAATTTCAACAGTCAACTGATTCATCTGACACTGAAACCAGCGGAGACATTAGGCCAACATTAATTATAATAAAAAAATAATAAGAATAATAATAATAATGATATTAATATTAATATTAAGAATACTACTTCTACTACTACTACTACTACTATTAATAATAATAATAATAATAATAATTATTATTATTATTATTATCATTATTATTATTATTATTATTATTTATTTCTTTCTTATATCCTCCTGAGACCTGAAGAAAAAATAATAATTTTTTTTTCACAAATTTTTTTTTTTTTTTGTGATTTCCTACATCGTTTGGGTTAAAAAAAAAATGTGTAAAAAAGTGATGTTAAACAAAAACATATTTAACATAAATGTGATTTAAAACTGATTATCATTCTCTAATTGTCTGATTGTCAGGCTCTAAATCAGAGTCTCCCTCAACTAGTTTATAAAGAATCCTCTTTGCTTCAGTTCTGCCACCTACAACATGCAGTCATTAATTACATTAAGATGGTCCTCGTGTCCACTATAGTGGACATTTAAAAAAAGGATGATTTTTGAAAAACAAACAAGTTAACAGCTTTGAAAGATGAATGTATTGTTCTTGACACGTTAATAAATAAACTTTTAAATAAATATACATATAATAATAATAGTAAATAAACATTAAAAAAGATACATTTTACATACCTCTCTCCTTGCCATAAAATGTGCTTTTTTGTATGTCGGCCATTTTTGATAGTGTAAGAAGTGGTTCCTAGCATGCCAGCCAATCAAATGACATATCACTAGAAAACCCAGGATGTCCTCTAAACTGTATGACAGGACTTGACAGAGTAGCTCAAAAAAAGTCAAGGAAAAATTCATGAAAACCCAATGTCCTCTACAGAAGACACAAGTCAATGGGCGGGGTCTCAGGAGGTTAAAGCCACTTTTTGGCAAAATAACCCAACAAATAAGTTATTTTAACCTTAACAAACCATGGCAGGTCAACAGCAGGTCGATGTTAAAAATGAACCATCATTGGGTTACCTGTTGGGTTATTATTTAAGCCAACTGTTTTAAGTCAGTAGTATTTGATTTTTCTACTATGGAAGTCAATGGATACAAGTTTTCAGCTTTAAGCAAATTTTTTTACATCTGTGTTCAAAAGAATAAAAGAATCTCATAAAGGTTTGGAACCACTTGAAGGCGAGTAAACAGTGAGTAAACATTCCCATTTGGCTGAACTGTCCTTTAATAGTTCCTCTGAATCTTGTTAACTTCACACTGGTGTTTTTAATGAGAGTTGATTTTTTTAGTTCACATAATAATGATGCATTAAAGCCTGTTATCAACAGCAGTTCTCTGTTTGCTTTAACTATAAAAATGGAAATGATCATTGTATTTGCAGGCGCATACGGCACTCGTTTGTTACTTGATTGTTCCAACATGTGGTTAAATGTGGACTTAATTGCAATTATATTTCCATCATTTGACATTGTTTGCTGCTTTAGAAATGCAGTGCAGCTGCAGAAGTGTTTTATCCAGTATATACACTTCTGCTGTTTCAAGGACATGGAACAAACAATAAATCACAGGGGGAAGAAAATGTTTTAATAGCTAATGGACAAAAGTACTTCAGCTCTCTATTTAAAACCAGCATGTTAGATGACCATTAATAGGATCAAATGGATCCTCGGTTGACCTCTACTGGTTTGATAACCCGTAGTTTTACATATGACAAAAAAAATATTCAAATAAGAGCTTAAAGGCAGCACAGTGGCTTAGTGGTTAGCACTGTTGCCTCAAAGCAAGAAGGTCACTGGTTTGAATCCTGGCTGGGTCATTTGGGATTTCTGTGTGGAGTTTCTCCCTGTATTTGTGTGGATTTCCTCTGGGGGCTTCGGTTTCCCCCACAGTCCAAAGACATGTGCTATTCACCTTATTCTTCGTGTATGATTGGATGCAGCTATTTGAATCATTTTGGCTCGAGACTTCTGGTTTCATTCACTTGCATTCATTTTTAGATGTTAAAAACAGCTTGTTTTGCTGCTTGATGTTGCAAACTGATATTTTCGTATTATATTATTCTACTTTGTATGTATATTCATGCAGTGAACTTGTTTGGAGAGCAAGTAGTTAGACCCTTTTCTGCCCTTTATTATTCCTTTTCATTTACCCCATAGGCAACTGCATCGAAAGTTCTAAAACACTTGCAAAAGCAAGCGCACTTCCACAATGAAGAATAAGGTCAATAGGTGAAAAGGGTAAACTAAATAGTGACACTATGGCCATAAAACTGGCCATAGTGTATGAGTGTGAATGAGTGTGTAGGGGTGCTTTCCACTGAGTTGCAGCTGGAAGGGCATCTGCTGCATAAAACATATGCTGGAATAGTTGGTGGTTCATTCTGCTGTGGCGACCTCTGTTATAGAGATTAAGTCGAAGGAAAATGATCGAATGAGCTTAAAGTGAATGGCTTCGTTCATATAAATACGTGCCACAGTTTGATAATAGTCTTTTATATCCATGTTCTTAGTATATAAGAGTGTCTATTTGATGTTCATGATGGAAGACAGGGTTGTTGTCACAGATCAATATCAGCATATTCTTTTTACTAAGCTCTTCCTATGAAAAAAATATTTTACTGTTTATCTTATACAGAAAACTGTACTATTGTCTGCTTAATAGTAGGTTTGCGAGGGAACGCAAAACTTTGCAAGAGAACGCAAAAACTTAGAAATATATATTTTCCTCCCACCCATTTTTTTCTTTCACCCATTTTTTTTTTTTTTCACCCAGCCAATTTTTTTTCTCCTCCACTACGTCCCTTCCGGGGTTCCGTAGGTTTCCATTAGGCATGCTGTTTGCTATGGTTACTTTATAATGTATATTGTGACAATAATGTATCCTGTAATTTGCTGTTTTTTTTTTTTTTTTTGTCTCTCACTGTTGTCAAGACTTTTATTCACTGAAGTAAAAAAAAAAAAAAAAAAAAAAAAAAAACATTAGTCTAAGTCTGCTCTATGTAAAATGGGAATATGCAATTTATTGATTGCAAGTCAACACTTTTTTTCACTTATGTAAAAGTATGATGATTTGGGTGTTCAAATATGAGTATACATCATCTCTACCATTTTGTTTTTTTGGGCTTTATAACATTTAAGAAAGGAAAAAAAAACTGTTAAAGTTTTTTTTTAAACATTTACAAAACAAAAACAAACAATAACAAACAAACAAGAACAAAACGAAAAACCTGAATTAATCAAAAAACAACAAAGCATGCAAACAAACAATTAAAACAAAAGGACAAAAGAAAGCAAAATTCAGATTTCATAAAAAACAAGAAAGCAAACAATAAATAAATTAATAAATTAAAAAAATAAATAATAATAATAATAATAAAAAATTATATATATATATATATATATATATATATATATATATATAAATAAATAAATAAATAATAAAAAAAATAATAATAAATGAATAAATAACTAAATAAATAAATAGCAAAGCAAAGCAAAGCAAAATTAAAAATGTATTAAAAAACAAATAAAAAAACAAACAAACAAACAAACAAACAATATTTGGGTGTCCAAAAATGAATATACAAAATCTCTACCATTTAATTTTTGGGGTTTTATTCATTCTATACATTTTCCCCTTGGCTTAATTAATCCGGGGTCGCCACAGCGGAATGAAACCACCAACTTATCCAGTACGTTTTTTTTTTTTTTTTTTTTACGCAGTGGATGCCCTTTCCAGCCGCAACCCATCTCTGTGAACACACACTCATTCACACACATACACTGAGGACAATTTAGCCTACCCAATTCACCTGTACCACATGTCTTTGGACAGTGGGGGAAACCGGAGCACCTGGAGGAAACCCACTGGAAAGCAGGGAGAACATGCAAACTCCTCACAGAAACACCAACTGAACCAGTGACCTTCTCGCTGTGAGGCGACACCACTACCTACTGCGCCACTGCATCACCTTTTAGGGCTTTTAAAAAACAAAAACAATAGTTTAAAAGTTTTTTTTTTTTTTTTTACATTTACAAAAACAAACAATAAAAAACAAACAAACAAGAACAAAACAAAACAAAACAAAAAAAATCTGAATTCATCAAAAAAAAAAAAGCATGCAAACAAACAATTAAAAGAAAAGGACAAACAAAAGCTAAATTTAGATTTCATAAAAAGCAAGAAAACAAACAAACAAACAAACAAACAAACAAACAAACAAACAAACAAACAATAAATAAATAAATAAATAAATAAATGCAAAGCAAAATTCATTGAAAACCAAATAAACAAAAACAATATTTGGGTGTCTAAATATGAATATACAGCATCACTACCATTTAGTTTTTGGGGCTTTATAACATTTAAAAAACAAAAACAACCATTTAATAAAAAATTTTAACATTTATAAAACAAAAACAAACAATAAAAAAGTATCTGAATTCAACAATTAAAACAAACAATTAAAACAAATGATACATTCAGATTTCATAAAAAACAAAAAAGCAAACAAGCAAATAGTAAATGAAAAAATAATTTAAAAAAAACAACAAAGCAGATCAAAGCAAAATTCTAATTCAAATAAAACAAACAAAAAGATCAAACGAACGATCAATCTAATGAACGGACGAATGCATCGAATGAACGAACGACCGAACAAACAAAAGAACGAATAAATGAACACATAAATAAATAAACAAGCAAATAAATTAATTAATTTAGTATTCATTAATAAACAAACAAAGGAAGAAGCAAACAAACAAACAAATAAATAACTTCAAAATTAACTAACTAACAAAGGAAGAAGCAAACAAACAACTAAATAAATTCAAAATTCAATAAAAAACAAGCAAATAAAACAAACAAAGGGATGAACAAATGAATAGATGAACAAAATAACGCTGTAACAAAGGTTCTTTGTGTGGGAAGAAGAAGACAGGGTCGGCGTTGAGGTAAGTAACAGATTTTTTTATTTTCTTATCAACTGCACAGGACAGCTCCCACTATGTGGCCATCGTTCAGCTCTCTCTCCCGACGGTTCCTCCCGTTCTCCTTAAGACGGGTTCCTCCCGTTCTCCCCCTTTATTGGGTATTCGATCATGCTTACCTCTCCACAAACGCATGAACAAATGAACAAACAAACAAATGAACAAATGAGTGAACAAATAAAGAACAAAAAATAAAACGAAAAATGCTGAAAGAATCTGATGGAAAATTACATATAAATATATTAACTACAATGCTATTTTTTATTCATTTATTTTCCTTCAGCTTAGTCCCTTATTTAGCAGGTTTAACCACACCGGAATGAACTGCCAACTATTCTGGCATATTTTTTTACGCAGCAGATGCCCTTCCAGCTGCAACCCAAAACTGGGAAACACCCATACAGTCTCACATTCACACACATCACGGCCATGTTTGTTTACCCAATTCAACTATAACGCATGTCTTTGGACTGAAGGAGGTAAACCAGAGCACCTTGAGGAAACCTACGCCAACAAGTTTGGCCTTTGTAAACATAATCCATATTTAAACTATCATACAAACACACACACACACACACACACACACACACACACACACACACACACACACACAATAATGATAATATGACAAATAAAGAATCAATTGTTTTCATGCTTGCATCCTAATGAGCTGTTTTCTCTTCTGCATTGCTGGATTCGCTGTAACGTGAGCACAAATACATTCTATAGATTTTCCCATAAACACATGAAATAGAGAAGAGCTCACCAGTTAATCACTTACACGCTCTACAAAAACGTGTTTAATTGGAAAGTTATCAAATAACTCAGGACACAGTGTGCCTCCTGAAAGCGGATATTGATTTCAGGTTCCCAGTTCTATTGCACAAATGCCATCTGTAAGTGAGTTTCCCATCAGCGGCCGTCAACGACAATGATGGATCCTTACAAAGTGGATGACCATTGATCATTACTCAATCATGGAGATGATTCCAGCCTGGAAAACGGCCCTGTCTAAACAGATCATTCATCTTCAGACGTCGCCGCTGTCACATACTTTACTTGCATTGTTTGTACTCATTGCACATCATTTGTACTCACAATTTATTTTAATTTTATTTTATTTAATTGATTGATTAATTCAATATTTATTATTATTTTGTTTAAGTTACTATGAATTATTTTTTTTATATTTATTATGTTTTTTTATTGAACTCAAATAACGACACCGGCATAAAGTCATAATTATATTCACTAACTGCCATATTTATTTTTTGTTTTATTTAGAAGAAATATTTATTTTGTTTTAATTTAATTTATTTAATTAGTGCATTTTATTTTAGTTTTTTTTTATCATGTTTTTATTATGATGATTATTTTTGTTTGAATTGAACTCAGACAATGGCTTTATAACAACAAGAGCATAAAGCTATATTTTTATTAACTTTTTTGTCATATTTATTTAATTTTATTTAGATGAAATATTTATTTAGTTCTATTTTATTTTATTCATTATTGTATTTTTATTTTTTATATATATTTTTTTTGTTTTTCAATTGAGCTCAAACAATGACTTTATACCAACAACAGCAACAACTTGTATTTATATTTTCTTATTGTCATATTTGTTTTCTATTTTATTCAGATGAAATATTTCCATGTTTTAATTGAATTTAAATAATTTAATTATTATAGTTTTGTTTGATTAGATTTTTTATCATTTGATTTATTTATTTATTATTTTTACTGAACTCAAACAATGTCTTCATGACAACAACAACCACAACATAAGCATTTATTATATTTGTGTTTACTTCCTGTCACATTTATTTCTGTTATATATATATATATATATATATATATATATATATATATATATATATATATATATATATATATATATATAAACAAAAATAAAAACAAGATTAGTTGTCTTTTTTACTTAAATGAATAAAAGTTTAAAAGTAAATAAAAGTCTTTTTTGCATTGGTTTTTTATTTAATTACAGTTCAGTTGTACAATAGAATACATTTTTAAATTTATTTTACTTTAACCTAAAAAAAAAAAAAAAAAACATACAGAACAATGACAACACTTAGTTATATTTAGCTTTACATCAATTTCTAGTTATATTTGTTTCTATTTTGCTAAGAAGAGAGCAAAGCAGTTGTCATTTTTACTTTGGTGAATAAAAGTTTAAAAGTGAAGAAAAGTCTTTATTTGAATTGACTTTCATTTGCATTTTATTAAATTGTATTAGTATAACATAATGTAATATACATATTTGTTTTATTTTTTTATTTATTTAAGTTAAAAATATAACTCCTATAGAACATTGACAACCCTTGGTAAATATATTCAAATTTTGAATTTAATTTAATTTAATTTAATTTAATTTAATTTAATTTAATTTAATTTAATTTAATTTAATTTTACTATTTAAACAATTGTATTTTTATTTCACTGAGCTCATACAATCCAACAAGACCAAACAACAGCTTCATAACAACAACAGTCATATTTATACTCATAATACATTATATTATTTTAATTATAGCAGAACAAGACATTTTAGCTCAGTTTTTTCTTATAACTTATTAATTATTTTTAAAATTAAAATATATCAATTATGAGCAACACAGTGGCACAGTAGGTAGTGCTGTTGCTTCACAGCAAGAAGGTTGCTGGTTTGAGCCTCGGCTGGGTCAGTTGGCGTTTCTGTGAGGAGTTTGCATGTTCTCCCTGTGTTTGCTTGGGTTTCCTCCAGGTGATCCGGTTTCCCCCACAGTCAAAACACATGCGGTATAGGCGGATTGGGTAGGCTAAATTGTCCATAGTGTATGAGTGTGTATGGATGTTTTCCAAAAATGGGTTGCAGCTGGAAGGGCAACCAGTGCGTAAAACGAGCTGGATAAGTTGGCGTCTCATTCCTCTGTGGCGACCCTGGATTAATTAGAGGACTCAGCCAAAAAGAAAATTAATGAATGAATATTCATTATGGTGGTTCATTCCACTGTGGTGACCCTTGATAAACAAGGGACTAAGCCGAAGGAAAATGAATGAATGAATATTTTTCATGAGTTTTCCTTCGGCTTAGTCTTTATTTCACAGCAGAATGAACCACCAACTATTCCAGTATGTTTTTTACACAGCAGATGAGCCACTACCCAGTACTGGGAAACACCCATACAATCTCATTTACATACACCTATACACTACGACCAATTTAGTTTATTCAATTCACTTATAGCACATGTGTTTGTATTGTGGGGGAAACCGGAGCACCTGGAGGAAACCCACGCCTACAGGGGGAGAACATGCAAACTCCACACAGAAATGCAAAACTGGTACCACCAGGACTGAAACCAGTGACTTTCTAGCTGTAAGGTGAGTGCTAACCACTGAGCCACCATGCCTCCTCTTCATTAATAATATTTAACCAGTTTAATATTACAAATTTTATTTTATTTTAGCCAAACACTGAATGCTCAGATGATGATTTATCTTTAGCAAAGTGGGAGACGATTGATCATTCCTCAATCATGCAGATGACTCCATTCTGTAAAAAGGCCCTGTCTAAACAGATCATTCATCCTTGCTTGTCGCCGCTGTCACAATTGCTCCATAACATCAACAACAACAACTTCCAACCAAATGCTCTGCGATTATTCTGCTACAAACGTCACTTCTAATTCATCCTGCTTCTGTCTAAACTTGATGTTCCGCTGGCTTGGTGCATTTTCCAGTCTTTTAAAATAACCAAATGCAAAATGAATGCTTAGCGAAGTATGAACCGAGTGACTGCAAACAAAGTTAACGCATGCTACAATTCACAAAGCCAACAGGGGCTCACTGCAAATATATGCTTCAGTCTATATTTCGGTGAAACCACTATGTTAAACATACATTGACTGTAGTTTCTTGGTAAAATGAACACCATGCTGCAGTATGATGGTGAAAAATTGTGTTTCTTACACTAATAATATTTTACAGGCATGTATTATCAAAAAATTCAAACTTTTTTCCATGTGGTCAAACAACTTGATGTCTATGATTTGTAACTCAGCAGTCAAAACGACATCACAAAACATGCCAGAAACACATCAAATTATGCAAATTGATTTAATGACAACTGCCTATTTGATGTTAAAATTTACATTACATTTAACATTAGCACCCCCCCCCAAAAAAAAAAAAAAAAAAAGTCCTAATAAATTTTTTATATAATTTATGTCAATATTTAAAAAAAATAATAATTATGTGATTTTGACATCAGGGATGTTTACATGCAGGGATGTTTACATGCATTGTAGGAATACAAAATCCAGTGTAAATTTGGAAATTGGAATCAAAGTTTTCTGATGAATAACACTTTTTTATATTATAATTAGGTGTGTCAAAGTGAATTGTTTCTTTAGTGTACCACGATGCAGATGGGGACAATTCAATATTGGTTCAGTAATAGATCATAACCGGTTATTACATACTAACGTTGTCACCAACTCGCTCCCAGTCATTCCCCTCGCTGACCAGCAGAGGTCATCATCACCAGTATACTGACATTACGTCATCCCCTCAGACACTGATTGTCACACACCTGCTTCACATCTCATTGATTACCCACGCACACATATAAGCAGCCCAAACACACACAAGCCTTGTTCTGCCCTGCTGACATTTCTGAGCGTTCCATATCCTTGCCTGATCTCCCCGTTATTACCTGGACTGTCCCTTGACCTTGCCTTGCCTGCCGCCTGCCTTGAACCCTGCCTTGTACCTCGACTTTGATCCACGCCGCCTGCCTCGAACCCTGCCTTGCTTAACGACTTTGATCCACGACGCCTGCCTCTGATCCATGCCTGCTATCACGATCCTTGACAGCCAGCCGACAGCCTATCGACCCAGTATTACTACATTTGATGTGAGTTCGCACACTATTGCTTACTGTGTGCTTATTATTAAACTGTGTTTAATAAATATACTGCAAATGGATCCCTCTGTGTCAGACTCCTCGTTACAGACGTCATTTATCTCCTATGCTCGATGTCGCAGTAGAATACTATGGTGAAGGACAGGTAAATAAAACGC
Source organism: Danio rerio (assembly GCF_052040795.2). Taxonomy (NCBI): domain Eukaryota; kingdom Metazoa; phylum Chordata; class Actinopteri; order Cypriniformes; family Danionidae; genus Danio; species Danio rerio. Next base: position 7,848,388 of record NC_141028.1, read on the forward strand.
TCCTACTAAAAAGGTAGATAATTATGCATGATTCTACTGCTTGTGAGTTTGCTGGAAAGTCTTTCATTGACACTGAAGAAGGCACAGCATATGCACCGTTTCCACTACTAGGGAGAAATGCTGTGAAAATCCATCTCTGCCTCTCTCTCTCACACACTTTGGACATTTGAGCCGCTGGCCTGTTTGTAAAGTAACTTTTTCTATCCTCTTGGCTGTTAAAGCGATACTTGTGGATCCAGACATGAGCGTGCCTGAGGTGTGAGTTTTCTCCATTGTGTCTATTATGGATTACCTGTGATTATGCGCATTATGGGCATATAGACTGTAACCGCGGCTGTTCTTCCCACGTCACTCCTCGGTGAACAGCGCTTTCATTTCTAAAGCCAATACTAGCCCTTTCTGTTGAGCGAGTGAAGAAAATGAAGAATGATAGGGGTGTAAGACAGCGCTCAAAAAGAAAGCGATGCTCATGCAGTCTTCTGTGCAAGTATTGGAGTTTTGTTTGATACATTCAAAAAGAGTGTTTTCTTTGAGCAGGTAAAATTAAAGATACAGTTCATCTGTCTTCTGTATTAAAGGACAATATTGTATAACAAATAATATATTAATATATTTATAGATTTTAATAAAAATGTTCTTGTGTTGAGAAGAAAAAATCTAATTATGTATCGTCAACGCACCGAGATATCGAAATGAACCAAATCGATGGCATGATAATCGTAACCGAACCAAACCATGAGACCAGTGTAGGGTTACACCCCTAATTATAATACATTTTGTGTATTTATTTAAGTGGTCAAAAAGGTATCCTATCATACACTCTGCACAATAAAGCGCAAGATTTGTTTGGTGCGTTTTGCTGCTATTTTCAGACCAGTGCAACAGTAATTTTCAGCGCAATAGTAAGTTTTGTGCTATGTTGTTTAATAGCAAATCCATTTGTGCCACTTTGTGGATTCACAAGTGTGCTGGTCTAGAAAGGAGGTGTGTTAAGGTGCATTGTTGGCGCGTTGCTATTTTGAGGAACTAAAATAGACCTACCATTGGCCAACTAAATATTGGTCTAAAGTCCAGAGCCGAGCGCGTTAGTTATGCGCTTATGCGCGTCCAAAAGGCTTACACATTGCTTGAAACTCACAGGATGTACAGCAACACAAAAATACCTTTACATATGAAAATAATAAATTAATAAATTGTTACATTTTTTTTTTTATATATACATATACAAATCACTGCCTAAATATTTCTTTAACTCAGGGGGCTTTGTTCAGTTTATTCATGACAAATTGCATTTGTATAATGTTGTTATTTTTAATATTATTTATTATATGCATATTTATATTTGTTTAGATAAGTTTAGATTTGTCCACCTGTTGGGTTTGGGAGACATAGCCTATGCATTACCATAAGTGACATAGGATGCGTGTTTGAATTTAACTCTTTTTTTTTTTTTTTTTTTTTTTTTTTACTTTTTTGTTATTATTGTTCATTTATTGTTTGCTGAAAATTAAAACTGAATTTAGAAATAGTTTTGAAACAAATCTTTTTGCCTAACAAACTGAATTAAATATTAAGGCTAATGGATGTCTTCAGTGGAGTGAGTTTCCACCGTTTCCTTATTCACGAACGTAAAGAAGTAAAGAGTAAAAGTAAATAGTAAGTAAAAGAGGCAGAATGGAGGAGACTCATTCTTTATCCTTGCGGTGCAGGTGCTCTGTATAACTGTTTTCTAGCTGGTGAAGCATTCAGTTTTTTCCACAAAGTAAACCATGTAAATAGCAAATGTGCCATGGTGTAATGCAACTGACTCTTAAAGGCAATGTAAGATGAGACACTGATTGATTAAATGCATGTTATGCTCAAAACACACCTAGAACTCATTAGAAAATAAGCACAACACTGTTAGACCATGCACAGGGGCATAGTGTATTTTTCCATCCATAAAATAGCAAAAGTGGATTTAGATGCATCCTTAATACTTTTGTGCCATGTACTTTAGTCTTTGTGCCTAGATTGTTGGAATAGTGCCCGATATGTGAACTTGTGGATATGTGGAAAACAAAAACCCTAATTCATCATGTTGTTCAGTAGTTTTAGAATATCTTTGAAGAAAGGTTGGTCCATTTCAGATGTTGACTATTATATTTCAGATTCGCAAAAATGCAGACAGCGCTCTCTAGTGGATTTGTCATCTGAAATGTGCAACAAAACACAACCTTAGTAACATATTTCAGATTTGTAAAAATGTAGACAGTGCCCTCTTGTGGATTGGTCATGTGAAGCGTACATCAAAACTAATCCCAAGTATTTTATCTCAGAGCCGCAAAAATGTAGACAGAGCCCTCAAGATGATTTGACATGTGAAGCATACAGCAAAACTAACCCTAATTCATTTATTTCAGAGCCGCCAAAATGTAAACAGCGCCCTCTAGTGGATTTGCCATGTGAAAGTGCCACAAAACTAACCCCAAGTAGTTTATTTCAGAGCCACAAAAATGTAGACAGCACCCTCTAGTGGATTTTTCATCTGAAGCGGGCAACAAAACACTCCCTAAGTAACATATTTCAGATTTGTAAAAATATTGACAACACCCTCTAGTGGATATGTCATCTGAAATGTGCAATAAAACACCCGAAGCAACGCGTTTTCCCAAAGTTTCCCAAAAAACTTGGCAGGGGTGTGTATTTTCAATGAGCCTGGGCTGTACAAAAACACATTTCATGTTGCAGACTTTGAATGCAAAGCAGGATAAGAGTTGTTTGTGCTGTGCTGTATATCAGTCTGCGCTGGACCTGATAGCCCAGTTCGCACCTGCTGGGCCAGTCATTCAGTCCTGCCAGAACTGCCACTGCTGCGGGTGTAAATTAAAGATGAATTTGGGCTCTGGGTCTGAAATGTCAGACGTCTTGGTGCTTATTCCCTGCTGATCATCAGTAAACTGCTATGGAAGGCTGATTGAGGCTTTTTCTTTGGATCATCATCAGCTTATATGGGCCATTTGAAAGAATCGTCATGCATTAATTGCTATTGTATTGCCCTACGCCTTCCCTTTGGCCTTTGAAGCAGATCATGAATGGGAAGGGCTTCAAAATTTACCCCTAATGCTGCGTTCACACCAGACGCGAAACGCACGTCAAGCGTTTACATGTTAAGTCAATGCAAATGCGCGAATAGACATCCTGCGGCGCGATACACGTGAATCGCTTGTGTTCGAAAATCTGAACTTCAGCGGACATTCACGCCACGTTAACCAATTAGGAGCTTGCTCTTGTGGGGGCGTGATTGTGACGTATCGCCTGTTATGGGTGTCCCAGGGGAAATCATCCAGCCGACACCGATGAGAAGTTCATCAAACTGGGCTGGGCTCAGTAAGAAGCACAGCTGAAAGCCTCCGTCAGCCAGATTAAGTTTCTGGAGGAGTTTATGAGCTCACAGAGCTGAATGCACCTCTGAAAGGATGTAGTGGACTCAGACACGGCCCTAAACATATCAACGCTGTTTTTCAGCCTTCATAAAGTACATAAACACTGTTATTTTCTTCATAAAATCCATGTTAGCCTTTTAGCTATGAAGCTAGAGTCACGGGGCAGACAGAAGCCCTGCCCGTCACACTCATTCCCAGCCACTAGACTTTTCTGCCAGGGTATTCGAGTGTCATCAAACGTCAAATATGAAAGTATGTTGTGGGACTACTATACAGGAGTTATTATTATGGATTATAGATGAGTGGAATTTAATTGTAAAACACGAACGGCATTATGAATGTATTAAAACATATGCTTGTTTGTACTAATGACAAAAAAATACTAATTTGTGAATTTCCTGACTTCCGTGTTTAGCCTTGTTGATGTTGTAGAGGGCTTATTCTGGGAAATTTTATACCCCTTGGTTTCGTGTGTGGTCTCGTAAAATCTCAGTTTCAGGGGCAATCTAGCCCTTCCTCTTAGCCCTCCGCCTTCAAGCTAAAGAGAACTGGGATAACCTTACACCTTAATGTGAATGCACAAAATGGGGGGCAAGGGTAAGGCTAAGGGGTAGAATTGATATTGGGCATAAGGGTGCACTCACACTCTTCTATCCAAACCGTGCCCAGCCCCATTTCCCGGATCGTCTGAGAAATGGGAGTGTTCCGAATCGGGCTCAGGCATGGTTCAGTTGGCCAGCCCTGGCCCGGTTGGAAGAGGTGTGCCAGAGCACGGTTCACTTAGGCTTTGTCTGTGAGTGCAAAACGCGCCTGGGCCCGAAACTGAAGACAAGACGTGACTTTTTGGGCGGACTCACTATGTTATCCGAACCGTGCCCAGGCCCATTTCCTGGATCGTCTGAAAAGTGGGAGTGCTCTGAATCTGGCTCAGGCACGGTTCAGTTGGCTGGCCCTGGCCCGGTTGGAAGAGATGTGCCAAAGCGTAGTTCACTTGGGCTTTGGCGCGGTACGCTTGTGTGTGTGTGCAAAATGCGAAAGCCCGAAACTGAAAGCGAGACGTGACTTTTAAGGGACTGTTTCATATGCGTTTATTAATCATGCTCACTGTTCAATGAACGCAAACTGTCGTAGTTTATTAAAGAAGCAAACCCCTCACTGCACGACAGCTGCACCTTCAGCAAACCTCCTAATTCCTGCAGCACAAGGGCATTATGATTTTTTATTAGCGTCAAAAGTGGCGGATCTGTTAGGTGAAATATTTGACAGTCCCTGAGTGTCACTGCTTATCAAACGACTTAAACGATACAACTAACAAAATCTATGCACTGTGCTGAATGAAAGCGCTTACTGAACAGCGCATCAATGACGTAAGCGTGCCCAGGCCTGAATGTAATGTAAGTGCGGGCCGTCTGGGGAGATGGGAAGGGAGACTAGCGTATTTTGGCCCAGTTCAAGGCAACTATACATAGCATAAGTATGCCCTTAAGGGTTTTCATATGGATTTATTAATTATTCTAACTGTTCAATTACTCTTACTGTTCTTACTCTTCAGTGAACGCAAACACAAACCCCTCACTGCACGACAGCTGCACCTTTAGCAAACCTCCTAATACCTGCAGCACAAGGACTTTATGATTGTTTATGAGCGTCAAAAGTGGTTGATCTGTTTGGCGAAATATTTGACTGTAATATTGTCACTGTATCACAAACAACTAAAATTATAATAACTAAAGAAATCTTCACTGTACTGAGCGAGAGTGCTTCTAACTGAACAGCGCATCAGCAATGACACAAGCATGCTCAGGCACAAATGCAATGTGAGTGCGGGCCGTCAAGGGAGATGGGACTCAAAAAAAAACACACTTTCTCCTGAAGCCCTTTTAATAAAAAAGTACATTTAAATCAAATATATTTTTTTTAAAAAGTGCACAAAAGTCTTACTGGAGAACAAACATTTAAAACCATACTCTTTTGCAAATGTTTTAATTTATGGGTCATTCATTCTTTTTTCCGGATTAGGTACATTGTAATCATTGTTTTCTGTGTAAAACTCAAGAGTGAGCAAATAACGTGTGAACTGTCTGCCTGTTCCTTTCACATTTGAGGGGAAACGTTCAGTTCCTTGACCCGATCAGTCATGCGCTAATTGCGATTTGAAGAGTTACATACAGCTGTATTATGATCCCTGTGGGCTGGAAGGTTTTCAGACCTGTGAAAACACACTTATCGCTCCTGGCCGTTCATGGCCGCTGCTCAAAGACAGAGTTCAAGGTGTGTTATCGCTGATAACGTCCTCAAGCACATGTCTGGTGTGTTTCTGGTAGTAATATTAATCTTGTGTGCTTAAACTATCTGTGTTACAATATCTTAGTGAGCTGCCAGCATTTGTAGAGTTCAGACACACACACAGAAAACTGCTTTGAGCATTAATATAAAGATACCTTGTGAGATATCCATTATGATGAAATTACACTGTCTTTTTATTTTTGTAGAAGGTTATATACATGATGCAAACTCTCAAAAACAGGTTTGTTAGCTGATTTTAAAAATTAGACAAAAATTGCAGTTACCTTATTTTATTCTATGGTGGGAACCAGAGTTGGGTGTAACACGTTCCACAGTGTACGGAATGCTCAGACATAGATGGATCCATGTGCAGTATGTTTATTATACAATGGAGAAATAACACGAAATAGTATATACTCAAGTGTGCAGCAGGGCAAGATTGGTTTGTAGACAGGCGGCTAGTGATTGGCATCAGGTAACAGGCTGGGATCAGGGCTGGCGGCTGAGATTCGGAATCCAGAGAAGGCAAGGTTTAGGGCAGGCGGCGAGAGGAAAGCATAGTCGAGAAACAGTCCGGGTTGGCAACAGGAAAACTATCAGGATATGGAGAAAACGCTCAGAAATGTCTGTGGGGCAAAACAAGACTTAGCACTGAGGAGACTGTGGGAGCTGCTTATATGGGAGTGTGTGGACGAGGATCAGGTGCAAGGTAATCAGCGTTAGGTACGGGGAGTGCTGGGAAGTGGAGTTCTGGAAAGCCGGTGATGATGACCTCTGCTGGTCAGTGGAGGGAATAGCTGGGACCAAGCCGGTGACACACAGTAACGCATTACTGGATTCTAATTACATTTTTGGGGAACGCAGTATTGTAGCGAATTACATTTAAATTTGTGTGATTCGATTACAATTACTAAAGTCAATGTAATTGTGTTACTTGCGTTACAAATATAGATTTAGAAGATGCAATTGCTTCTTTTAAATCATGTTTTTTCCTGCAATGTCACTTAATAAGCATGCGCTTTTAAATCGCTGGAGAATGCGAGCTGAAATGACTGCTGTTGAGAGTGGTTGATTCTTTAAGTGTAAATACAGACATTACTTTGATTTCATTGAGCGTAAAAACAAAAATAGTGCTGTGAAATGCAGTCTATGTCCAGTCTCTAAAGAACTTTCGACTGCTTTTAACTCGACCAGCAGCTTCTTTAAGCACTTAACTTAACGTCTAAACAGGCTAAATTGGATTTTTGTGCAAGATCGGGGGTGAAGATATCTTCTGAATCTGCACGGGACTACATTTTGATTTATTTTTTTTACATTAAATGAATTGAAGCCTGTTTCTACAAAAGAAAAATAAAAATAATTTTGACTTAATTTATTATTTATAATAATAATAGCAATAATAATAATAATAATAATAATAATAATAATAATAATAATAATAATAATAATAATAATAATAATAATAATAATAATAGTTATTATTATTATTATTATTATTATTATTATTATTATTGTTGTTATTATAAATAATAAATGAAGTCATAATTATTTTGTTTTCTTCTTTGTAGAAACAGGCTTCAATTTATTGAATGTAAAAAACATCATTAAAATATTTCAAATATTTGTTCATGTAGTTTTTAAAACAATTGTATATAATCCACTTGTCATATAATCCTCCAGAGCCTCTAGTATATATTGTTAGACATTGGAACCACTATTGACACAAGTCTGTATTTATAAAGTTTAATTTCAGTTAGTGTGCTTCTTTAAAAGAGAACTGCCTGTTTAGACAGTAGCAAGGCACTTAGATTTGGCACAGAGCTTTGTCAGTGCTGCAAATGACAGGTTTTGCAGTGTGCGCGCGTGTGTGTGTGTGTTTGGTTTGAAATAGCGGTCAGCATTTTCCGTTGACAAGCATGACAGGCATTTTCAGCTAACTCGTCTCTCAGGGCCGCTTGAGAACACGTTTGTGCATTAGAGCCACTTAAGAGTAACATGCTCCTTCTCCCTCGAGATCAATACTGTCGAAATAGACATCACCTGTTCCTTTTATCATGTGATAATTGCTGAAGCTTCCTGCTGAAATATTATACTAGCCTTCTCCTGTACCTTGCAGAGCACGCAGCTTCAGATGGACACACACTCACAGACACACTTTGCATTGTTTTTAGCTTTTAGACCATGACATCAGGTGGATAACCTGTACGTTTAGAGGTGGGTTTGTCTGAACAAGATACCACCATTTTAGACTCAAAAATTGGAATGGGTGACAGATAAAATAAAATAAAATAAAATAAAATAAAATAAAATTAAATAAAATTAAAAAATAAAATAAATAAAATAAAATATAATAATGATAATAATAATAATAATAATAATAATAATAATAATAATAATAAAAATAAAATAGAACAAAACAAAACAAACAAGCAAACAAATAAAATAAAATAATAAAATAAAATAAAATAATAAAAATAATAATAATAATACAATAGAACAAAACAAAACAAACAAGCAAACAAATAAAATAAAATAATAAAATAAAATAAAATAATAATAAAAATAAAATAGAACAAAACAAAACAAACAAGCAAACAAATAAAATAAAATAAAATAAAATAAAATAAAATAAAATAAAATAAAATAAAATAAAATAAAATAAAATAAAGGGAGATACAGTGGCTGGTTCAAGTCCTGGCTGGGTAAGTTGGCATTACTCTGTGGTGTTTGCATGTTAAATTCAATTCAGTTAAACTCACCTTTATTGTAACAGCGCTTTTACAATGTAGATTGTGTCAAAGCAGCTTCACATAGAAGATTATCGTAAATTGAAACAGAGTCAATTCAGTTTAGCTCAGTTCAGTGTGATTTATTATTCACAGCTGAGAGTCAAAACACTGAAGAGAAAATCCATCAATGCGCAGCTCTACAGGTCCTGAACCATTCAAGCTAGTGGCGACAGATGCAAGGATAACATTTCACCAATTGGCGAAAGTGAAGGATAAACCACGAGAGGAACCAGGCTCAGTTGGGCACGACCATTTTCCTACGGCCAAATGTGCTCCCCATGTTCCCATGAGTGTTCTCCGGGTGCTCCGGTTTCCCCCACAGTTCAAAGACATGTGCATTGAATAAATTAAATAGGCCAGTGTATGTGTGTGAATGAGTGTGTATGGATGTAGCTGGAAGGGCATCTGCGGTGTAAAACATATGCTGGATAAGTTGGCGGTACATTCTGCCATTCTGTGGTGACCCCCGATGACCCCTGAAAAGCGACTAAGCCAAAAATAAAAATTAAATTAAATAATTATTAAATTAAATTAAATTAAATTAAATTAAAAATAAAATAAAATAAAATAAAATAAATATTAAATATAATTTGCTTTAAAAACTACAATGCAACTGACTCCAGATTATATGCAATACATTTGCATTATGCTTAAAGTCCACTGAAAGTAATGTTTGTTTGGGCAACCTTTAGTAATCTTATTATGTAAATTTGACGGATTGTGTAAAATGTACTTAGCCATGCTCCTCTAACCATTAGTTTGCTGTAAGTAAAAGATGAGAGGAGCGCAAAAATACTGGTACCAGTCCATGGATCAATTGGCAATAAATCATTATTTCCACTTTATTAATTATCTGAGTCTCAATAATCTTTTATTTTGAAAAATCTTTTATTTTGAAAAATAACAGTATTTTTTCGCTTACATCTCGGTCACTTGAGTGCCCAAATGTAACGCATAAGAAGCAAAATAAGTAAAAAAACAGACGTCTTTGGAAAGTTTCTTTGCTAAGGGGAAAAGGCTCAGTGAAGGACCCGCAAACTGCCAAGGAATGGTTCTGCAAATTATTTCTAGACAAATCAGATGAATCCACCATGTCGGTGCAAGAAGATCAACTGCTGGAGATCACAAATAAAGTTCGCACATCGCATCTTTTCTAGAGTTCACACAAATTTGTTATTTTCAATGAGAGTGTGACGCACTCGCGCCTTCCAGACACACCCAGTTGAATGAATGCCGCGAGTGCACCGCAAGTTACATGATAAGAACTGACCAATCTACTGCACACTTTGTAATGAATATACACATTTCGGTAGATTAATTATCTCAGACAAACACAGAACACCCAAACACTGCAGTCTTATGTAATTTTCTCAATAAATAAAATCAGAGTGACAGCAATGTTTTATCAGCTTGTCATCCTCTGAGAAAATGGTTCATGGTAGCCTGGGAACCTACGAACCACTGCCTCCAACCCCATCACCTATCCCCACCCACTAATACCCCCCAACACCTCGAGCGATGTGAAGTAAATTTTCAAGTGTTGAGCAGTCCACAGTGATAGAAATGTTGGGGACCACTGGTGTAAACCCTCTCCTAAAACAACAGAAACACAGTAGTTGTGCATAAGATTCAGTATGTTTCAGAACTGAAATCTCTTTTAATGAAGATGCTAGCCCTGTGTCCATTCATAACAACTGATGCAGTGAACAACAACTGTTCAGTCTTGTGTTTGTGTAGAAAAAAAGACAGAATCTTATATTTCCTTTTCATTGTTTTTCAATGTAAACTCAGTTTACAGACTCACGTCTTCCGCATCATCTGTTTCAACTCTTGCTCGCAGCTGCGCTCATTACTGTCTGTTCCAAAGCAGTGGACCAATCAGAAGCACTGCATAATTTTCAAAGTAGTCGTGTCATAGATGTTTTCACACTGGATTTCTATCTGGGCTAGCGTTTTGTCTCTGCTTTGTTTACACTGCAAGATGGATCGGCGACAGGGGCTTTCACATTGCATGACTTTACAATAGGAATAATCGCCTACAACTTCTTCCAAACTACGTCTCACAACCAAAAATACGTAGTATATCTTTTTATTAACTACATAATGGGAAAGAAGCCTTTAATGGGGTAGAAAATGTACATATTTGCTCACCTGGTTTTTGAAGGGAATTAGCAATTTCAACTGAACTTTCTTTTTTGACCCGGTTGTGGTATTACTCACATGACACGTCAAGCAGACATGGGTGCTCCTGCCAAATTTCCACTAGTTTTTCCTCCATTTCTTGGGTCCAAATAAACTACAAATGAGCGCTTTTAACTTATCCCCCAACCTCCCGCTGGCCTGCAGGTAAACACACTACTGAATGCTGTTCTCTCATTGACTGTAGGTGATCGCAGAGGTTATTTTCAGTCCAAACTCATTTCCCATAGCATGATTTTGAATCGCCACAGCCCCAGATATTTAGCATGCCAAATATCTCACAGGCATTGGCGACTCATTTGTAATTCTCTCAAATCGCGTCTTTGATAGTTCACAATTTGTGATTGTTACTTGTGTGCATGAGCACTGATTTGCCTGTGATTTCAGGCATTTGTCGGCGATTTTTCAAAACCTGTTGGCGAGTGAAAGTCAGGGCTAAAATCATGTAGTCTGAACTCGGCATAACAGTGACCCACAGTGACACACTGCCTAACAGTGACCCACATCTGGATTCTGACCACCGTGCTGTGATGGTTCGGGATGAACACATGTACCAATACACCCCTAATATGATATATAGGATTAATTTTTTAACATAATTAATTTCATTTTAGGGCAGACTTTTTTCCTTGAAACATCTGAATCATTCATTCATGCATTTATTTTTCTTCAGCTTAGTCCCTTTATTCAAAAGGATTCGCCACAGCGGAATGAATCGCCAACTTATTCAGCACATTTACTTAGCAGATGCCTTTCCAGCTGCAACCCAGTACTGGAAAAACATCCATACCAGTACTGGGAAACATCCATACACACACACATACACTCATTCACCTATGCCACATGTCTTTGGACTGCGAGGGAATTTAGAGCACTCAAGGTTATTATAGTTAATGAAAACAAACGAAAAAACGAAAACTAAAAATTAAAAAAAATTTCGTTAACTGAAATAAAAATAAAAAGGAGAGTTTTTTAAAAAACTAGAACTGAAACTGTATTGTGTACATACAAAACTAACTGAAACTGACCAAAATTATAGCAAAAACCTCCTTCGTTTTTGTCTTTGTAAATGTATTTAGTACATAATCTTACTGTATGACTTTTAGAAATGTAATTCACGATGCAGATGTTTGACCGAACAGCACCTCAGAGTCTTTAATCCTGCTGCCATTGGCCAGATCGAGACGGTTCTCCACCAATCATCCTCGCTGTTTGTCCCGCGACAAAAACAATGTATGGACATGACAGCAGCGCGGTGACAGCATTAAATACAGACACTTAAAACTATTACTTTACCACGTTTGTGCCCAATAATGGGCTTTATCTTTTTTAACCAGATCTTTTAAACCGGTTGAACTACTTCACCTAATCAAACTGAATAATTTGAAATGATTTGCGTCTCCAGCAAGCACTTATCCACAAACTATTTACTTTTTAACAAGCCTAACACCCATTTCTAACTCTAAATAATCTAATATATACTCTCACTCAGTTATTAGAACAGTAACGTTACTCTGAGATCAAATTGAGAAGCGGTGAACAATACAGTGCATTCGTGATTCAGTGAACCAAACACAAACAGTACATGACTGCTGTGATTAAACTAAATGAGGGTAAACCGAGGGCTTAACATTAAATGAAAGGATCTGGTGAAACGTAAGTTAATTTCATAACATAAAATCATAATGGAATTTATATAAGTGAAGCATACTTCATTTGGGTTGCAAAACTTTACTTTAAGACATTTTTCAGATCATGGTGATGTTTTAACTGAGTGAAATTACTAACATTGACTACATAATTTTAACATGTTCAGTCCTAACATCCGCAGTAAATATCTGAACTTCCCATCACTACTGTGTAGCTAACCTCAGAAGCAGTTTTGCACACATATTGTCCTTAGGGCTGCTATCTTGTGGGCTGTTGTATTTGAATTTGAGGATGGGTAGATGGTTGTGGTAGATGGTTTAGGTCATGTGTCCTCTAAAAAGATATTTAAAAAATATTTTGTTTTTATTATACATTATTTATTCTGATGATTATTCTGATCATTTTAAATATTGCACCAAACAAATATCCTTATTTAGAAAAAAAAAAAACTTTAATACTGAAATTAATAAAAGCTAAACTAAAACTAAGCTATTTTAAAATATAGAAACTAATAAAAACAAATAGATCTACCTCTAAAAACTAATTAAAACTAAATGAATTTGAAAAGAAAAAGTCAAAACGAAATAGAAACTAAAACTAATGAAAAATCCAAAACTATTATAACCTTGGGAGTACCTAGGAAAACCCACACCAACACAGGGAGAACATGCAAACACCACACAGAAATGCTAACTGACCCAGCCGGGACTCGAACCAGCAACCTTCATGCTGTAAGGCAACAATGCTAACCAATGAGCCACCATGTCACCCTACATCTAAATCATAACCTAGATATAATAAAAAATTAAATGAAACAAAGTCTTATGAGCTTTGTTTTTTTTCCTTTCATACTTTAAAGAAGCCAAATAAAATATTGCATTAGATGTGAAAGTAATAAATGACATATTCCTAAACCATTTTAGCGAAAAATGCTGAAGGGACACAGTGATGTGATGGCTGGATGATGTGTGGACTCAATGACACAATGACATTTGAAGGAAATGGCTTGGCAGAAAATAAACATGAGGTGAAAAAGCATGCTTGACAGATTTCTTGTTAGAAGAGCAACTTGATCTGACAGTTCAATCAAAATGCTCTGCAACAGTTCAAGAGAATAAGCATTATCTCCCACTGTATCCCACGCCTGTATCATGGCCAGACACCTGCAGTGCGGAGGAAAATGAGTCTACCACCACTAAAGGATAGAAGACGAGCGGGATTTCGGTGTCTGAATATTTGAAGATATGCTTCTGCAACAGCAGATACAGCATAGCTACTTATCAGCATCTTGCACGAACCAGGATGTGTTTAGTCATTTGCAAGTCAGTACAAAAATGCTGTGGTTAAATGCATGCAGAATTTAGCAAACCAATGATAAAGCAGACTTTCGGAAATGGATGTTTAAAGTAAAGTAAACAATTTTGCATTTTTTTTTTTTTGTGTGTGTGTGTGTGTGTGTGTGTGTGTGTGTGTTGGGTGTTTTGCCTTCAGGCATTGTATTCATGGCTCTTAAATCCTTGCTGAGTTCAGTGGCAGTCAGTTCTGTAAGCCAAATGTCTACTAGAATATAAAAAAAAAACATACAAAGAGAGGAAAACAAGTCTTGCTAATGGTTTGGCAATGTGAACAACAGCACCTGTACACTCCATCTGACCTTCACTGCAGTAGAAACCCTCATCATTGAGCAGAGAATCCGACAGATGCTCGATCACCCACTGTTCACTGACTGATGAACTGCATACAGAAAAAAAACAAGAGATTCAGTGAACAGATCAGATTCATTGGCTTTACATTATAGAGGAGTGCAGGGAAAACTGCAGATATCTGAGGGCCAGAAATACTCACTATTTATTAATAATATATCGACCTATCAGAGTTATGCCAATGGTTCTTAACAAGACCCAGATTTTTTGAAGGAAATGCAGTGGTGACCCCGACGTGATACCGACATAGTTTATCATACAAAATAGTGCTTCAATTTTGACCTTTTAAAATGTTGTCATATCTTCAAGAAATATTTAGGTCAATTTATCGATCTATCCATCTTATGCTGGGTATGCTCGAACCTCCAACACTTAAACTAATCAGAAAATTAATTATTAAAGAAGATTTGATGTAATAATAAAGGGAAATAACAATTAGGCAGGGAAACACAGTGGCGCAGTGAGTAGCACTGTTGCTTTACAGCAAGAAGGTCCCTGGTACAAGCCTTGAACCCCCCCCCCCCCCCCCCTCACAAGTCCAAAAACATGTGGTATAGGTGAATAAGGTAAGCTTAATTTTCCGTAGTGTATATGTGTGAATGAGAGTGTATGGGTGTTTCACAGTGATGGGTTGCAGCCGGAAGGGCATCCGCAGTGTAAAAGATATGCTAGATAAGTTGGCTGCTCATTCCGCTGTGGCAACTCCAGATTGATAAAAGGACTATGTCAAAAATAAAATGAATGAACAATTAGGCAAATAATGAAACGGTGACCCTGAAGTGATACTTAAATAGTTTATCATACAAAAAGTGCTTAGATTTTACCATTTAAAAATGTTGTCATAATTCCAATAAATATTTAGGTCTATCAATATTTTAAATAATTGATTATTTGCCTTATGCAATAATAGAGACATAATAATAAGGCAAATAGTGTGGCACAATGAAGCAGAAAGTGCGTCGTGTTTGTTTGTGAAAATGCTTTATTTGCCTTAATCTTATCTACTGGGGTAGTTCTAAAAATTTAACTGAATAGAAAAAAAATTGTGTAAGGAAAAACATTCGGTGAGTAAACTAGAGTAGGTGATGAGGTACTCCATTTTGGTTTGAACCTAGTATTAGATTTATGCTTTTTACAAAGGAAATAGAAGTGTTGACCCCAATGTGATACAGAAATAGTTCATCATACAATATAGTGCTTTAATTTTGATAAGTTAAAATGTCATATTTTCAAGACATCTTTAGGTATATCAATATGCTAAATAATTGATTATGTGCCTCGTGTAATAATAGAGTTAAACAATAATTGGACAAATAGTGTGGTGAGAATGAAGCAGAATGTGGACATGTTTGCTGCGAAAGTGCTTAATTTGCCTCAATAGTATCTACTGGGCAAGTTCTAATAATTAAACCCAACTGAAAAAAATGTGCGAAGGGAAAAACATTCTGTGAGTAAACTACAGTGAGCATTAGATTTATGCCTTTTACAAAGTAAATGAATTGGTGACCCCGACGTGATACCAAAATTAATTATTATACAAAAAAGTTTTTGACCTTTTAAAATGGTGTCATATTTCCAAGAAACCTTTAGTTTTATCAATAGGCTAAATAGTTGATTATTTGCCTCTTGTAATAGAGGCAAATAATAATTAGGCCAAAAGTGTGGTAAAAATGAAGCAGAATGTGTGATGTGTTTGCTGCAAAAGTGCTTAATTCGTATTAGTCAGACAGTTGCAGCTCATCCAGAATGCTGCAGCCAGGATTCTGACCAGAAGCAGAAAATTTTTATCTGTTTTTATCTGTGTTAAATCATTTTGATTGTTTTTTTTTCCTTAAACTTGTGTTTTTTATTCTTGTTTATGTAAAGCATGTTGAATTGCCACTGTGTATGAAATGTGCTATATAATTAAATTTGCCTTGCCCTATGCCATTGCTTCTCAACAGGACCCTGATTTACAAAAGAAAATGAAGTGTTGGCCCGACATACAACCTAAAATGTTTATCATACAAAGAGTTAAAAAACTCTATAATTACAAACAGTTTATGTTAAGATACAAATCTTGTCCTGACATGGCTTGTTTTTCTGGTAATAGATCTGTTTTATAGTGTGTGTCAAATATGCCAATTTATAAAAGAATAAAAAAAAAAATACATTTATGTGAAAAAAAACTGAAATATTATAGTTATTATTTCTATATTATTTTGTGGGTCATACATAGTGCACTTTGTAGCATTAATTACAACAAATAAATTGATATAACATCTGACAAATTAGAAGCTTCATTAGAAGACATTATGTTTATAGCTTTAACATATTTTATTAATAAAGCATCAAATGATCACAATAGCAACATTACCAGCTTTACAATAACACCAATTAACCTATATAATTGTTTCCATACACTCATAACCTGCTCTTTAACCTCATGTAATTGAGTTTGACATGCTGTAAGCCCTTTGCCCTTCAGTAATTACCTCAATCAGCATATTCCCCTCTGTTCATCTGGGTGCGTATTTAAACCATGGGTCTCTGCATGTGGATGGAGAATCCCATGACTAATTCAAGTAATGCTGAAGCGCTTATTGCTAATAAGCAAACAATACAAAAACCACACAATCGTACCTCTGTTCAAAATACACCCTTGGAGGAAACTTGCGCTTTGACATTTAAAGCAAACAAATCCATATGGTAGGCCTGGTCGCCCACACATTAAGCAATGTGTGACAGCAGCTCTCCACCATGCAATTGAATTACTGTACGCTCCGAAATCCCAAAGCGATGGAACGAATGCGCGGGCTGAGACAAAGAGCTAACTCGGCCCGTTTCTAATGTCTGAACAGCCAGCCAAAAGCCACACAGCACTGGTGGTCCCGTCCTCATGCCGAAGAGCGATAGGCAGAGTCACACCGGGCATTCTGGGAATTAAACGTGTCACAAGTCATTAACCCTGAGCTTAGCGCGGGATATGTGGAAGCCCATAGGCAGGGCGAAAAGCGATTGATTCACCTCATACTGGACTCCGGTGCTGGGAGCGAGGTTAAGCTTTACTGTGAAATCCACAGCTGCTCCCCTTCATTTTCACCCTGATCTGGGGTCTGTTCCTCTGGGTGACCTTAATGTGAGTCGGTCAGGTCATGAAGAGACTGTTAATGTGTCTCAGTCTGTCTGTAATATGAGGATATGTCTGTGGTTCGAAGTCTTGTGAGAGTGTGCATTATGATTGGTGTAGATGCTGATGGATTTATTAGTGAATATTTAAGGCAGATGGTCAAACTATGACTTTGTATGAACGCTACAGGGCGATATGACTTTGTTCCTTTTTGTACTTACCAACTGACCATATATAGCTGTATCCTCTTGTTATAAAATAATAATATTTAAAATATTAATTTATGGCCACTTTTTAGTCATGTCACACTTAAAAGAGAATTTTATATAAAATCAGTGTACACATCAGTCGCTGGACCTGCTGCATCACAAATACCTACATTTATAAAAACAATCCTTTTCTGACCATAGGATATTAGGCATGGAGAAATAGGACATATATATATATATATATATATATATATATATCAGAGTGAGAGAAGAGGAGTTGACTGCAGTGACAGGATTTGAGTCTAGTGAGGAACGCATCCAAAAAGCAATGGATCAATCGGTGCTTTTGAAAACATTTTCAATTGGGTTTAGGGAGAAAGGGTGGGTCAGACAATCGGTTGGTCAGTCAGAAAGTGTCAGTCGACAGCGACCTTCGATGGATTTACGCGAGAAAGGCAGGCGTGGATGGCACTTGAAAATTTAAATCTCAAAAAGCATGCACTTTGGCCACTGCAAAAAAAAAAAAAAAAAGTATCTCCTGGGACACATTTGGCACCCTCCAGAAATGTATATAGGGGTACATTTTCAGAATGAGCCTGGGTTATCGTTAATATTAGTTAATGTTATTTGACTTAAATAGCATTAGTTCATGTAAATTCACTGTGCATTAATGTTAACAATCACAATGTTAAACCATAAGTAATAAATGCTTCACAGGACTAGCCATACTTATTGCTAGCAAATACATTAACATAAACTAATAGACCATTATTCTAAAGTGTTACCAAAATAAATAGTTGGACCTATGAATTTTATAATTTTGAGCATAATTGGAAGCAAATTCACAGTACAATTACACTTTTAAATTTAAAAATAACCCCCAGTAGATAGCAACAAATCAATGTCCTATCAAGTCAGTGAAAAAGAAAAGAAACAAACAAAAAAAAGGTCAAAATGGCTAATTAAGATAGAAATAAAGCAAGTGACTATATTAATGGGTGAGTCATTCACTAGACCAACTGATTAAAACTGTGAATTTATTCATAAAAAAGCTAATTACTGCGTGGCTCATAGATGCAATGGTTGTACTGTGGATTTTTTTGCAATTATTTTAATTAGCAAAACAAGCATAAAAAGACCATTGTAAAAGTCTTAAAGTCACTAAATATTTATTGAATGGCTTTGACATTTCCAAACACAATGATAAAGTCTGATTCATAAGGAAATGAGTCTTGCAAGTAACTTCTTACTGGTCATTTTTAAGAATGTAATGTAATGTGTATTTATTGCATTGATTGTGTATGACCATACACCCAAAGTGCTACACAAGCATGAGGGGATCTCTCCACACCACCACCAGTGAGCAGCATCCACTTGGTTGATGCAATAGCAGCCACATGACAATGGTGTAATTGCGCTTACCACACTCCCGCTATTGGTGGAGTGGAGAGGCAGTGATACTGCAAATTTGGTGGGTTGGGATGATTAGAAGGCCATGATGGATAAGGGCTGATGGAGGGAATTTGGTCAGCCTACTCTTTACAAGAAGTGCCATGGAGTTTTTAATGACCACAGAGAGTCATTTACATTTACATTTAGTCATTTAGCAGACGCTTTTATCCAAATCGACTTACAAATGAGTCAGGACCTCGGTTTAATGTCTCATCCGAAAGAACATGCTCACTGACAGTATGGTGTCCTCCACTTCACTGGGGCATTAGGACTCAAACAGACCACATTGCTGGCCTCACTAACTCCACTTCCCAACAGCAACCTAGATTTTCCTATGTGATCTCCTTTCAGGTACTGACCCGGCTCAGTCCTGCTTAGCTTAGCCAGTTAATTAAGTCATACACAGTCATAAGCCTACACAGTGTCACAAGTGTAGCGTGATTGCTTAGCAACTGATTCCTATGAGTTGATTGCTTATCAGAACCTTACAGATGCATGTTTTGGACGTCTCCTTTGTCTGTCACACTCAATACATGTCTTTCAATCTCTACTAATGAGCTGATGATCTGATTTAGGAGTGTTTGGTTGAGGAGATATTGAAAACGCACAGAGCTGGTGGTCTTCCAGGAACGTAATTGAGAAACACTGTATTAAATCATGTAAAACAATCAGTATTAAGTTCAATCTTATTCTGAACTAATTACTTTACATTAGTGCTGTCAATCAATAAAAAAAAAAAACTAATTAATCTCTTTTTTTTAATTCCAAATTATGCTTAACAGAGCAAGGACAGTTTCACAGTTTGTTTGATAATATTTTTTCTTCTGAAAAAAATTCAGCTAGAATAAAAGCAGCTTTTAATTTTTTAAACATCATTTTAAGGTCAATATTATTAGCCCCTTTAAGTTATATATTTTTTTCGATAGTCTACAGAAAAAAAACCTTGTTACACAATAACTTGTCTAATTACCCTAACCTGCCTAGTTAACCTAATTAATCTAATGAAGTCTTTAAAGGTCACTTTAAGTAGTACAGAAGTGTCTTGAAACATATCAAGTAAAATATTATTTACTGTCATCATGGCAAAGATTTAAGTTAATAGAAATGAGTTATTAAAACTGTTTAGAAATGTGTTGAAAAAATCTGCTCTCCGTTAAACAAAAATCTGGGAAAAAATAAACGGGGCTAATAATCCTGACTTCAACTATAATATATATATATATTTATATATATATATATATATATATATATATATATATATATATATATATATATATATATATATATATATATATATACATTTATACTGAATGAAAATAATGTTATATATACATGTTTTTAACATTTTTGTGGAACACAATAAGTTAATTGGAGAATGTTTGTAAAATGAAAATAATTGCAATATTTAGTGGTGTTCGACAACAGAAAAAACAACAATACAGGTTTGAAATTACATTAGTGGTGAGCATATTATGACAGAATTATCTTAAGTGATGTTTTGAACTTTCAACTATAAAGGGGCTGAATAATCACTAAAAACTCTCCTTCAACTGTAGTGTGCCTCACATTAATTGGCAAAGGACTTGCAATTCATTTCTAATTCAATAGAAATCCAAAGCACAATTTATAAATCCCTTTCATCTCATGCCCAGAGCAGAATGCAAAGTGGTAGAGCAGAAATCAACAGCCAAACTCAGAAATGTAAATGCTGTAAGGGTTTAGGCATTCAGCTCGATCACCATCATGCCCATGAGCGCGACATAAGGCAACTCCAAGTGTACTCTCCACATTAAACCATTATAGTGTTATTCAATGGAGATTATTCTCCTACAGGATATTCCAAGTGCTTGTGTGGTAATAAATAATGATTGTAGATTCTCTTTGCATCATTCTCTTCAGACCAGGAAATTACTGTAGAATCAAAATCAAAGGCTCCAGTCTGAGACCAATCCATCACGAGGGGATTTTCCGAATGGGAGTCTCTCCTGTGTGTGACCACAGTCAGAGACGCGCAACATCAATCGAGGAAACGTTTTCCCAGAGTCTCTGCGCTGAGAGCATCGTGAGGATGTCTGCCGAGACCCCGGCCGACACTCTGGTAAATAACACTGGGAAAGAATGATGTCACATCAAAAGCAATTTGATCACACGCTGCAGAAAATGAAAGAGGGGAGAAGTGTTGTCAGACTAAAAGGAGTGTGAGGAGAGCAGACAGTTCAAACACATCCAGCAGTGTAAGATTTAATTTACTTGCGATAGAAATTCCACAGGAGTGTTGTTATAAGACCAGCCAAGCAGCTTGAGGCAGCAATGCTAGAATAAAAACAGCCTTTTCATGACTGTTGCTCTTGTTAAATCGAGAACGGCTTTATTAAAACTTTCAAATACCCGACTGTGATGACATCTCCTCTTAGTGATCTAAAAGTCCTTGCACCTGAGCTGCAAGCATGACAGATCTCAGATTGTGTTTTGTTGTGGTATTCATTTCAATGATCACTTACAATTTAATATAAAACAAAACATTTGCTAGATGAAGGAATCGAGATAGCAGACTTCTTTGGAGTGAATGCCGGGTGTTACATTTGAAGAAACCAGGCACCGCTCATCACCAGGCTAATACCATCCCTACAGTGAAGCATGGTGGTGGCAGCATCATGCTGTGGGGATGTTTTTCAGCAGCAGGAACTGGAAGAATAGTCAGGATAGAGGGAAAGATGAATGCAGCAATGTACAGAGACATCCTGAATGAAAAACTGCTTCAGATTGTTCTTGACCTCAGACTGGGGTTATAGTTTATCTTCAAGCAGGGCAATGACCGAAAGCACACCCCCAAATATCAATGGAGTGGCTTTACAACAACTCAGTGAATGTCACCGAGTGGCCAAGTCATAGCCCAGACCTAAATCCTATTGAACATCTTTAGATCTGAAAATGGCTGTACACCATCGCCTTTCATCCAACCAGATAGAGCTTGAGAGGTACTGCAATGAGGAATGGGCAAAAGCTCCTAAAGACAGGTGTGCCAAGCTTGTGGCATCATACTCAAAAATACTTGAGGCTGTAATTTCTGCCAAAGGTGCGTCAACAAAGTATTGAGCAAAGGCTGTGAATAACCATGCACATGTGATTTTTTAGGTTTTTTATTTTTAATAAATTTGCAACAATTTCAAAGACTCTTTTTTCTCATTGTTATTATGGGGTGTTGTGTGTAGAATTTTGAGGAAATACTTGAATAAAATCCTTTTTGGAATAAGGCTGTAACATAAAAAAAATGTGGAAAAAGTAAAGCACTATGAATATTTTCCGGACGCACTTGAATGAAAAAAAAAATAAATAAAAATTAATCCTTAGAAAAAAGAAAAAAAAAAACCTTACATCCATCACAGATTTGGCATGCTGTCTTGGGAGAGAACACTAAGGCTCGGGGATACTTGAGCCCAAGGCTCCTGCTTGGTCATGAATCATGACATTGGGTCCGAGATCAGGTAGGTCTCGAGAGCTCTCCCTAGTAAAGGAGGAAAGGGAGTGGAGTAGGGTGGATGAGGGTTTTCTTCAAAATTAAGATATGGAAGATAGGGTAAATGGGCTTCTTTAAAGGAGGCTAGAATTCATCTGACTGGTCTAGCAATGATTATTAATGCCAGATTAGCTGCAATCAATCATATCACGTCCTCCTCTCGAAATTAGTTTATAAAACTTTATTTAGGCTGTAAAAAAGTTTTTTTTTTTTTTTAACATTCTCCAAAAAACAAAAAAAAGCATTTTTTTAAATAAGAGTGCAGTATATAGAATTACTGCATTCCATATTCAAAGTAATATAGAGTTTTTTTTTTTTTTTTCATCTGGCAAAATAACTGCATAGCAACATACTAACTCCTCCAGATTACCTTGGAAACATATTAACCTACCAACACAGTAACCCCAGAATGTCCTAGAAACTGCATAGCAAAACACTTATTACTCCCCATCCCCCCCCCCAACTAATAATCAAAAAATAATAATAAATAAATAAAAAAAACACACACACACACACACACACACACACACACACAAGGGAATGCATGTTTACATAGCACCAACACACACACACACACACACACACACATTGGTAATGGTGAGTCTCCTTGGGCGTGATGTATATTATACAGTAAGAAAACACAGATTAAATGGCCATGTCCTTCCCCAACCCTCAGAGGAATCCTGTGACAAATTTTGAAAGTGAAAATACTCAGTTAAGCATGATTTTTAAGCTTTTTGAACTATAAGAATGTCAGGCATGTCCTCGTAATCCACATCAACAGAGTACAACTAGGTCATATTCATGTCATTTTACATAAAGCTTATAAAAAATAAAAAATAAATAAAAAACAGGAAAACCAGAACACACAGACAGACTAGAATTAGTGGCTAATTCGTGTGAACTTGAATCTCATTCATTCAATTTAGTAAGATTTGCTTATCCCCCGATGAGCGTTGGGTTTAGGGGTTGCCGTTAAGTGCCACACCCTCTTTAAAAAAAAAACAACAACTAGATTTTCATTTGACTAAACTGAATGCATTCAAATTAATTAGCTACTAAACTGACAAAACGTGAAATATGTTTGTTTCCTTGTGAAATAAGGCTGTTTTTAACACATTTTAATCTTTTTTTTCTTTGTTTTTCATTTTCATTTTTATTTCTTATTCTTGTTTTTTTTATGCTTCTTGCATTCTTGTTGCTGTAAATCACTTTGAATTACCACTGTGTATTACATGTGCTCTAAAATTGAATTTGACCTGCCTTGCCTATGTTAATGGTTAAGTTTTCAAATGTTCTTTGTTATTATTCATTCATTCATTTTCCTTTAGCGTAGTCTCTATTTCAGAGGTCGCCACAACGGAAGGAACTGCCAACTATTCTGGCTTATGTTTTATGCAATGCATGCCCTTTTAGCCACAACCCAGTACTGGGAAACCCCCATACACAGTCGTTCACACACAATCATACACTACGGTTAATTTTGTTTACTCAATTCACCTATCGTGCATGTCTTTGTGGGAAAAACTGTAAGGGACACCCACATTAACATGGGGAGAACATGCAAACTCCACACTAAACCGCCAACTGGCCCAGGTCGCCTACGTCAATCTCGCAGATGGTGGTGGGTTCGTGCAAGTGGCTCCTCAGCAAGGGCACGAACCAAATGTCTGAACCCGCGGTTCCTCTCATACTGAACATGATTACTAGAGCATCAATGGCTCACATTAGTAGGGTAAAACTAACCTGTCTCACAGCAGTCTAATGCCAGCTCACGTTGCCTGTTGGTGGGTGAACAGTTCTACTTTACAATGATAGGAAGAGCCGACAACGAAGGATAAAAATAAGTAAATAAATAAAATAAAAAATAAAATAAAAAATTATATATATATATATATATATATATATATATATATATATATATATGTATATATATATATATATATATATATATATATATATATATATATATATATATATGTATGTATATATATATATATATATATATATATATATATATATATATATATATATATATATATATATATATATATATATATATATATATATATATATATAAATTCCAGCCTATGTTTCACGCAGCTTATGTTTCATGCCATTCTAGCCATAAACCAGTACTGGGAAACACCCATGCACACTTGTTCACACTTGTTTTGTTTACCCAATTCACAGATAGTGCATGTCTTTGTGGGGGAAAACTGTGGGAGAAACCCACATTAACACAGAGAAAACATGCAATCTCCACACTGAAACGCCAACTGGCCCATTTGAGACTTGAACCAGCAACCTTTTAGCTGTGAAGTGGCACCATGCCACCTCTTTTAGTTAATATTTACCATGTTGTTAGTAAGAAAACAACAGTTACTATATTATCTGTCAGGAAAGATTTATAATAAAAATAAATCTAAGAAGCATATAAATCCAAACTGAAAGCCAGATGCATTCCAGATCAGCATTTGCTCTTTACAGCGTTGTGTTTCCCCCCGTCCAGCCTGTGTCATTCCAGCAGGACCGAGGCCAGTAAATGACAGCTTTACTTACGCCTGACAGCCTGTCGCTGCTCCCAGATCAGCTCTGTCTCCCGCATACATTCTAATTGCTACAGCAACCGTGAAAAGCTATTCGGCGTGTCCATCAATCTCTCATCTGCAGACAACAGGTTGAGAAGAAATGTATTCTGGGGCAAGAAAATATGAGGAAATGTATGCAGCGCTACGTGTTATTTAACAGAGTCTCTTGAATATTGAAGTGGTGGAGGGACTCAAATGCAACTCTGGTACCCTTCTCATAAAGCGCCTGCGGTCACTCGTCTCGGCACACAGGGGAGTGGATATACACATTCTTTTGCATAATGCATCCCAGCATGGCTTGTATCTGAAAGAAGCACTTTCTGAGAAAACAGGGAATTTGCGAATATAATATGCACGATATCTTACAAAGCTCTGCACCACGGGCAGAATTTGTATTTAGATATGTAGGCAAGTACTAAAACACAGGATGTTGAAAACAAGGAAACTGTTTCTGAATGTCTCTGAATAGTTGAAAACAAAAGCAGAGCATTTTTCATGAAGCCTCATAAAATATCTGTGCTTACAGTGTCAATCTATGATAGCACATAATGCTTCAAAAAACATCCTCTTCTTTTTTACACATAACAGAACAATTGGATGGAGAACGTTTTGGCAAGAAAACTACAGAATGAGTTTGAATTTCTTATCAAACTCTTTCACGGCTGTCTATCATCGCCTGGGTTTCTTCATCCATGACAACGCATGCTGTTCCCGATAGAGGATATATAGCTCTATTTATTTTGGACATGCTTTTATACTAAGACCAGTGAAAGCAAAATACCTCAGATGACTTACCCTGTTTATCTCATTGCCTATGATAAATCGAACACCCTGCAATTTATTTTCCTTTTTGGCATTTTGAATTCAGTCAGGCGGTGATCAGAATGTTGATCAGTCGCTGGCAGAATAGTATGAGTTTGAGGAGTTGATCATCCATGAACGTGCACTTTTAGGGCAGTGAATTTAAGATTAAATAAATGAGGAAGGAAGGAAGGAAGGAAGGAGAAGGGAAGGATAGAAAGGAGGAAGGAAAGAAAGAAAGAAAGATAGAAAGAAAAGGAAAGACAGAAAGAAAGAAAGAAAGAAAGAAAGAAAGAAAGAAAGAAAGAAAGAAAGAAAGAAAGAAAGAAAGAAGAAATGAAAGAAATAGAAAAGAAGGGAAAGTAAGAAAGAAATAATTGAAGAAAGAAAAAAAGGAAGAATGTAAAAAGAAAGTAATAAAGAGTGAAGCAACAAGAAAAAGAAAGTAGGACAAAGAAAGAAGGAAAGAAAGGAATGAAAGAAAAGAAGGAAGGAAGGAAGGAAGGAAGGAAGGAAGAAAAGAAAGGCAGGAAGGAAAAAATAAGGAAATAATTGAAGAACAGAAGGAACGAAGGAAGTAAGAAAGAAAGAAAGAACGAAAGAAAGAGAGGACTGAAAGAAAAGAAGAAAAAAAGGAAGGAAGGAAGGAAGGAAGGAAGAAAAAGGGAAGGAGGGGAAAAAGGAAGGAGGGGAAAATGAAGGAAATAATTGAGGAAAGAAAAGAAAGGAACAGACAAAGAAAGAAAAAAGAAAGAAAGAAAGAAAGAAAGAAAGAAAGAAAGAAAGAAAGAAAGAAAGAAGGAAGGAAGGAAATAAAAAGGAAGGAAGGAAGGAAGGAAGAAAGGAAGGAAGGAAGGAAGGAAAAAGGAAGGAAATAATTGAAGAACAGAAAAAATGAAGGTAATAAGAAAGAAAGAAAGAAAGAAAGAAAGAAAGAAAGAAAGATGACTGAAAGAAAAGAAGGAAGGAAGGAAGGAAGGAAGGAAGGAAGGAAGGAAGGAAGGAAGGAAAAAAGGAAGGAGGAGAAAAGAGGAAGTAGGGGAAAATGAAGGAAATAATCGAGGAAATAAAAGGAAGGAACAGAGGAAGAAAGAAAGAAAGAAAGAAAGAAAGAAAGAAGAAAGGAAGGAAATAAAAAGGAAGGAAATAATTGCTTAAGGGGGCTAATAAAAATAATAATATTGACCTTAAATATAAAATATAATATATATATATATAAATATATATATATATATATATATATATATATATATATATATATATATATATATATATATATATATATATATATATATATATATATATATATAATTCTAGCAAAAATTTAAACAAATAAGACATCCCCAGAAGAAAAAATAATTTAGGAAATGATGTGAAAAAAACCTGTCCCAAGTTATTTTAAAGGGTCATGAACCCCCTGTCTTTTAAAAATCCGACACAAACAATTAAAATCCGACACAAAGTGTGTCTCCACATGATTTTATAGTTTACAAAGTAAAATTAAAGTTAGTTTAAAATGCACGGCAGCACAGTGATGTGTCTAAATGGTAGGGAAACAAACCCCTACAACCCTTCACAACCAGCTAAATACGGCTTGCCGTGTGCCGTCTCACGTCTTGGCAGGTCTGTCTGTCATCAGAAAGCACATGCAGTTATAAATAATTAAGAAGCAGCACCTTCACATAGGATAAGAAAACTATGAATAATAATGAGAAAGCGATGCGTCACCACTGATTTTGATCCCACCCATATAATGATTTTAAACCTGGAAGATGAAATTAGCTGAGAAAAGCTCAAAATTATCCACATCCACAATCAAAGCTGACAGGTGCTAATGTTAATTAATGCTCAACACACACAAATCTGTTAAAATCTACAAAAAATTAAAAATAAATAAATAAATAAAATACTGGAGGGTGTCTAAATATAATTTGGGAAATAAAAAATGTTTATTTTGACATCAGTTGTATATTGCAGAAGATGAAGCGTACATTACAAAGTAACACTGTACTGTATACATGGTATATGCTTAATATGACTCTACATGACTCGGACACGAACAAAGGAACTGATAATACTATGCTGTACAAGACTTTAATAAGATTTATGCTTCAAAACCACCACACGCTATGAGTGAAAGATTTTTTTTTTTTGGGGGGGGGGGGGATTTTTTGCAGCGGTGTAAGTCTGTCCATTATTAGAAAGACAGTGGCAGGATATAGACAAGTGCTAACCTCCTCCACACATGAGCGCTGGAAAATAGATCTGCTCTCCGGCGTGTCTGCTTTCATTAAGTAAATGTCAGTAAGGCTAAAGACGACCTCTCGCCGGACAATAAAGAACTGCCAATATTTGCCGGCTTCATCTCATCTGTTTTCCCCTTGCTTTTCTTGTCACACTTAAGGCTTCTGCAGAGAATTCTCATGCTATCCGAACTACATCGATCCTGAGGATTAATGGATCACAGAGTGCTCTATGTTGGAAATATTATGCCATGTTGCATGGGGGGGAATATAGTGCAATTTCTGAATTGTGCAACATTTATGTTTTCTATAAACTTTTATCTTAGTCATGATTATGGTACATAACATATTTACACTATATATTTTTAAAGATTCTAGTATTCAGCTTAAAGTAGCATTTGAAGGCTTAACTAGGTTTATTAGTTAAGTTAGGGTAATTAAGCAAATCATTGTATAATCATAGTTTGTTCTGTGGATTATTGAAAACCAATATTGCTTAAGGGGCAAATGATTTTTATAAAAAGTGTTTTTTTAATGTTTTTTTTTTTAATTTTTTTTATTAAAACTGCTTTTATTCTAACCGAAATAAAACAAGACTTTCTTCAGAAGAAAAAAAAATATTATAGGAAATACTGTAAAAAATTCCTTGCTCTGTTAAACATTATTTGGGAATTATTTTAAATAATTATTTAATTATTTTTTAATTAAAAATTAACAGACGGGCTGATAATTCTGACTTTAATTGTTAAAAAAAAAGTTGTTTAAACAATTATTTTAATGACAATTTCTTTAGGATGGCTTTTTAAAAATTCTGTGTACAGCAGGGATATCCAAACTCAGTCCTGGAGGGTCGGTGGTGCTGAAGAGTTTTGCTTCAATCCTAATAACACTTGAACCGGCAAGTCAAGCTCTTAAGCTGCAGCCACACTGCGCTTTTAGACTTCCATTCATATGCACGCGAATGCGTCAGAAATAAATAAATAAATAAATAAATAATTAAATAAATCACTTGGTTGCTTAATAAATATAATAATATTTTATTTTTAATTTTATTTTGTGCATTAAGGCTTTTAAATCAACCCACTTTATAACCAATGAATTGCTAAAAAATAAATAAAATAAATATATGAAAAAAATACATTAAAAATAATAAATAAATAAAGTCACCTGGTTGCTTAATAAATATAAATATATGTTATTTTTAATTTTATTTTGTGCAGTCAGGCTTTTAAATCTACCCTCTTTGTAACCAATGACTTACAAAAAAAAAAAAAAAAAAAAAAAATATATATATATATATATATATATATATATATATATATATATATATATATATTTATATATATATATAGTAAAAATATAAAATAAAAAATTATATAAAAAACATATATATAATTGTTAATATATAATTATATTTTATAAAAAAAACATTTAAGTTCATTTAATAAACATTTATCTTTTACATTTAGTTTAGTGCAGTACTAGGTAACACTTTAAGTCTGCTTAATATCTGTTGATACTGCGCCTTCAAAAGACATTTAACTGACTATGAGAAACTTTGCAAGTACATGTCAACTTACACTAACCCTAACCCCAACCTAATAGCCTACTTATAATCTAATGATAATTAGTTGGCATGTAGATGCAATGTAACTTAAATTTGGACCATCAAAATTAAGTGTGACCCTGTACTAAAATTAATAATACTACAACAAAAATGCAACAAAATTTTAAAAATAAAAATAATAATAATAAAAAATAAAAACATACCCTAATTTAATATAAACTACAACAGGGTAGTGCATCTCCAGTGTGTGGCCAGGTTTTTAAATCAGCCGACTCTATAACCAATGACATGTACAGTTCCCTGTTTAATTGGTTTTAATTATTAATGCAAATTAATTGTTAATCTATTTCTCCAGTGAGGATGTTCCATCATTGTGTGCACAGATGCCTCAGGATAAGCACTATCTCACACTAAAGTGAATGATAGCACTGTGCTGTAATGACTTACACATCACAAACTTCTTTAATGTAAACCTTGCAAATATTCTGCATAAAACTCTTCCCAGGTTTCCAAGTACAGAAAGTGCTGCGTGAGCTGTGTTGCTGTCTAATGCCTACAGTACATCTTCACTGAAACGAAACCTCGTTAGGTATTGATCAAGAAGTTACATTGACAGCTAAATATTTCTACCTGACTAAAGGAAAGAACAATTCTGACTTCCAGTTTTTACCTTTTTTCTCATACTGTTGAGGTTAGATGTATAAGAGTGTGTATAATAATAAAAATACAAATAATAAATATAATAATGAGAAATAAATATAAATATATGAGAACATATTTGTTAAATCCAGTTTACATTTTTAAGTCCCGACTTTCAGGATTGTGAATGTTGCAGATTTTACATCTCAACGTGTGACTTTTATTTCCATAATTATAAATATACTTTCATTCATTCATTCATTCATTCATTCATTCATTCATTCATTCATTCATTCATTCATTCATTCACTAAATCCACTCATCCATCCATGCAATAATTCATTCTTTCAATAATTCACTCATTCCTTCACACATTCATTCATCCATGCATCCCTTTATTCATTTACTTATTTATCATTCACTCACTCTCATCCACCTATCCATCCATCAATTCATTCAAACATTGATGCATCCATCCATTCATCCACCCACCCACCCATCCATCATAATTTATTCATCCATCCACTCACTCACTCACTCACTCACTCACTCACTCACTCACTCACTCACTCACTCACTCACTCACTCACATTCATTCGATCATTCATTCATTCATTCATTCATTCATTCATTCATTCATTCATTCAAAGATCCATTCATTCATTCATTTATTTATCCATTCACTTCTCCATTTATTAATTAATTAATTAATTCATTCATCCCTTCCTTCATTCATTCATTCGTTCATCCATTCATTCAATCATTAACTCATGCACATATTATCCATTCATTCACTCATCCATCCATACATCATGCAACCCATCCATCCATCATCCACCCAACCACCCACCCAGCCATCCATCCATCAGTCCATCCATCCATCCTCTTATTTATTTATCCATCCATCCATAAATCCATCCGTCCACCCACTCACTCACTCACTCAATAAAACATCCGTGCATCCACTCATCCACCCACCCACATATCACTTATCAATTCATTCATCCTCAATTCATCCTTCTATTCTTCCATCTATCCACCCATCCATCGATCCATCCATCCATCCATCCATCCATCCATCCATCCATCCATCCATCAATTATCTCATGTATTTATCCATCCATCATCCACTCGTTCAACCATTCATTTAATCATTCATTTATTCATCGATCCATCCATCCATCCTTCTATTCTTCCATCTATCCACCCATCGATCCCTCCATCCATCAATTATCTAATGTATTTATCCATCCATCATCCACTCATTCATCCATTCATTTATTCATCCATCCATCCATCCATCCATCCATTTTAAACCTGAGTTTTCATACCTTAGTTCTGATTTACAAACTTATCCCTTTTTTATTTGGAATTGTTGGTATAACCACTCTTAATTTTGCAATTCTGACATTTTACATTATTAGTTTTTTCTGAAACATCTCAACTTTTTTTTATGTCCCACCCTCAAATTCTGACTTTGAATATTGCAGTTCTGTTTCAAATAAATAAAAAAGTGAAGTTTGCCACTTGCAATTCTGACATTTTTACAATTTCACATCATTAGACTTTTATCAACTTTACATTATTAAAACATCTCAACTTTTACAAGTGTATTTTTTTTTATTTAATAGCTTGCATCTCGTGGTTCTGTTTCATGTGAATCACGGTCTCACATTTCAACCTAACAATGCAATGTAAAGCATAACAAACCAAAGACACATATTGGATTAAACAGTTGATTCTGATGTGTTTTTCCTTCTGGGGTGAGCTAATGCCCTAAAGTGCAGCCTTCAAAGGGAGCTCACAGATTCTGGAATGAAGCCAAAGTGTTTTGAAACATTAGCATCAGTGTGAATTGAAGATGAAGTTTGTCTTTGACTGTGCTGACCTTGAATTCGCAGCAGGCCATGTGTAATGAGGGTAAACATTATGCTACGCCTGAACGCAGAGCGAGAGAAGATGTCAGGCCATCTAATTGAAGAATCGTCCCAACAGTCCTCATGTTTGTCTTTCCATGAGCTGATCAACAGTCAGACATCCATCATTACACCATCTCTAGTCACTTTCAGAGTCATTTCTGCTGGCCTGATATCAGTTTTTACTCTTCAGTTATGGTTACAGTGTTAACAATTTTCAGTAGAATCTACAGTAACTTACTGGCAGCAGTTCGCTAGTAACTTACTGTTAATCAATTACTGTGCATGTATTTTATTTACATTTACAGCATCATTTATCATGCTGTAAATGTATTTATATTATTGTATGTACATTTTTTTATGTAAACTACAGTAATCTGGATATACACTGACAAAAGCCTTGTCGCATATCAAAGTTTTAGGAACAGCAATCAATAACTTGACATCTAGTTGATTATTTGGTATCAAAAGTGGCTTATATGAAAGGCTAAGACCTCTAGATTACGCTTATTTTACCAAACTAAAATGTGATGATGACTTGATTTTTAATTATTTAATTAGAACAGTAAGGTCTGACTTTGCTTAGACAAAAGTCTTGTCACTAAACATAAATAATGTACAATATAGAATATAAAGTCATAGTGCAGTGGAAAAATAATTAATATTGTGCATTCATATATCTATGCAGTGACTTAAATCACTTATTAATAAAGTCATCTGGAATGGCAAAGAAAGCACTCTTGCAGGACTCCCAGAGGTCATTAAGATTCTTTGGATTCATCTTCAATGCCTGCTCCATCTTACCCCAGACATGCTTAATAATGTTCATCACAGGTAACTGGGCTGGCCAATCCTGGAGCACCTTGACCTTCTTTGCTTTAAGGAACTTTGTGGAGGCTGAAGTATGAGAAGAAGCGCTATCCTGCTGAAGAATTTGCACTCTCCTGTGGTTTGTAATGTAACGGGCAGCACATATGTCTTGATACCTCAGGCTGTTGATGTTGCCATTCACTCTACAGATCTCTTGCACGCCTCCATGCTGAATTTAACCCCAAACAATGTTTTTTCCTTCACCTAACTTGACTGATTTCTATGAGAATCTTGGGTCTATGCGGGTTGCAGTAGGTCTTCTGCAGTATTTGTGATGATTGGGATGCAGTTCAACAGATGATTCATTTGAATATTCTACCTTCTGCCACTTTTCCAAATGATCAACTAGAAGTTAGGTTATGTGTTGCTCTTACAACTGGGATCTCATAAAAGACGTGTGTGTTTACAGCAGGCATAGCTGAATAGTAAGTGTTCATACTGTTTATACTAGCCTCAAACACCAATGTTCACCTGTTCTCATGTAAATCCGGTGTGTGTAAAACCCCGGTGAAAAACAGGCCAATCAGAACAAAATGCAGATTGTTAAGCGATGGTCATGCAAGTGCAGCAACTGGTAACGCAAGTATTAAAAATACTATGTATGTTGTATGTGGGACTCTTCTTTTGATAACGGACTACAAATAAGATGTGGGACTCTTTGATATACATTTATATGACAGTTCTGTCTGGTTCTTGAATCTGGCTGATATCTGTGCGATATTCTGCAAATAACAGCCCTCTTCACCCTTCCCCCTTGTGTATTATTCCCCCCACATACAGGCATTTTAGTCAAGAATTTAGTTGTTTAGATTGCAACTAAGCAGTTTCTTTTTTATAAGGACAAGGTCTATTTTAAAACATTGGAACTTTCGGATTCAGTGCATCGGCTGCCATCAGCCTGTCTGAGCAGACCAGAGGAAGTGATGGCTGATTATCCTCCACAAGATAGCGGCAGAGACCGCTGCATAAGTCCTTGGAGGGAGAAAAACTTAACGCTTTTTCCACGTAAGTTTCAAACTACAGCTGAACAAATCATTATAGAACAAACAAGTGGCATTCTAAGGGCCGGATCACACTGAAAGTGCATTTATGTTCCCAAAACATGAGGTGCACCACACTGCCTTTTTTGTTGACAAGAAAAAATAAAGTGTGGTGCGATTTTTTATGTTGCGTAGCAAAGACTGAATCAGCTTGGTGTTGAGAGAGAGTGTTGCTGTTCATACTAATATAATTTTGTATATAATTAGTGCTGTCAAAATTAGTGCGTTAACCTAGGCGATTAATTTGAAATATTTAACACAGAAAAAAAAATTACGCAATTAACGCACTTGCAGTTTTTTTTCCTGATGTGGTCGACGTGTGTTAATTATGCAAAGAAATTTGGATAAGACCAAGGTTGTGGATAAGTCCAACGTTTCCTCCAGAGTTTATTTAATTTTGTATGTTTCATTTTTAATCTTTGGACTTTTGTTTAAAATGAATTTAATATCGCATGACAAATGGAAAGAAAAACCTCCGCATTGCATTTCGTGACTCGGGTGGTTCTTTAAGGTAATCAAAAAAAAAAAAAGAAAAAAAATCGCTGTTTACATGGTAGACTCTTAATAAGAGTATTATCCTAATCATATTAAAATCGGAGTATTGGTGTCCATGTAAATGTTTCAGTGAAAGTGCTAGATGATGTCGCAAGCTGTCAGAGACAGTGCATTCCTCTGCCTTTCAGCATGAGCCCTCAAATGTGTCATTAAGTTTGATGTGTTCCCCCTCTACATGCAACTTTTGTAAAGTGTCTGTCTCACGTTGATGTGTCAAAATCCTTGTGAAATAAACCATATTTCAGAACTCTAAGTTTAAGTAAAATTGATGCTTTGACGCATGCGCATTTCCTAGCAACAAGAACAAATGCCTAAAGGCAGTCATCTGTATATCCCTCAAAGTTGTTTAAATGTTTAGAGATGATGTGACCAAAGTCCTTGTAAGAATTAGTCTTTGGTGTGACAACGCGTTCCTGTGGGTGCCCTTGATGTACCCCTTGATGCTTACGTCCTTGTCGCAGCACCAGTGGCAACCAAATTAGGCACCGAAATGCATATGCTGATTCAGTGATTCTGCTTGTGAGAGACTGTTCTCACTCTCAGCTCACATCATTCAAAAAGAAAGGTCTACATTGTCCCCCGATAATGTCAACAGACTGGACTGTCTTAGGGCCTACTCACACTATGCCACCCGTACCATGCCCAGGCCCGTTTCCCGGATCGTTTGAGAAGTGTGAGTGCGCTGAATCGCGCTCAAGCACAGTTCACTTGGCCGGCCCTGGCCCGGTTTGAAGAGGTGTGCCTGAGCGCGGTACACTTGGGCTTTGGCGCGGTACGCTTGTGTGTGAGTGCAAAACGCGCTAAAGCCCGAAACCGAAAGAGAGACGTGACTTTAAGGGACTGTTTGATATGGATTTATTAGTCATTCTTACTGTTCAGTGAACGCAAACTGCCGTAGTTTATTAAAGACGCAAACTCCTCACAGCACGTCAGCTGCGCGCCTTCAGCAGACCTCCTCATTCCTGCAGCACGAGCGCTTAATGATTGTTTATGAGCGTCAAAAGTGGCGGATCTGTTCGGCGAAATATCTGACTGCGTGTCCCCGCATCCCTAAGGACTGTTTGGCGAAATATTTGACGGCATATCAAACGACTGAAACGATATAACTAGAGAAATCTCCACTGTGCTACTGAGTGAGAGCGTATGGCAAGCCGTTTTAGCATTTAAACCTTGTTCTGACTCCATAAATATATTTAGAGATATCTCATAAATCATAATTATAATTCGACTAGTCAGAATGACAATTAGAGATATCTGCAATTACAATTGTACTAGTACGAAATCAGATTGGAGATATCTGCAAATATATTATGACTAGTCATATTCCTCCATTGACTTCCATTGAAAAATATTTGCAGATATCTCTGAGTTGACTCATCAAAAATCCAATTCAAGATATCTACAACTGTAATTCGACTATTAGTAAATTAATTAGAGATCTTCAAATATATTTGTAAATATCTCTAAATATGATGAATTAAAGACATCTCCAAATGTATTATGACTAGTAAAAACTCAGAGATATCTCTAATTACAATTGTGACTAGTCAAAACTCATTTAGAGATATCTGCAAATATTTTTCAATGGAAGTCAATGGAGGAATATGACTAGTCATAATCTATTTGCAGATATCTCCAATCTGATTTCGTACTAGTACAATTGTAATTGCAGATATCTCTAATTGTCATTCTGACTAGTCGAATTATAATTATGACTAGTCAAAATATAATTAGAGATATCTCTAAATATATTTATGGAGTCAGAACAAAGATTTAAATACTAAAAAGGCTTGCCATAGAGAGCGCTTCTGAACAGCGCAGCAGCGATGACGTAAGCGTGCCGAGGCCCGATATGGTGTGAGCGCGGGCCGTCGGGGGAGACGGGAGGGGGGACAAGCGTGCTTTGGCCTGGTTCGAGGCAACTGTACCTAGTGTGAGTACGGCCTTAGTAACTGGCTGAATGTAAAAGAGGACTAAGCAAAATTGTTTCTACTTTATAGTTAATGTTCTCAACTCAACAATACAACTTTTCAATGAGTAAAATAGTTTGTATTTAATAATTTATTGTTATTATAATTATCCAATTTCCATATTTGCAATGCCTGTATATTGGCAGTTTTTTGCAGTCCACTTAGAAGCCAACATGGAAATTATTTTTTTTCTTTATTGGCATGGATTGTTTTGGAAATGCCAATGGCATTAACATGTCTGTGTTTTAATTTCTGTAATAAATATGGCTGTCAAACCAGGTCAGAATCTTGATGGTTTATTGTGGGTATATTGTTTACATGAAGAAATCTATTACAAGTTAAACCAAAATTCTAATAATTATTTTAATAATTATATTTTGAAATTAAATAGTTTTTGTCTTGCGCTCACATTAATTTTACATTTAAATAGCCAAAATTACAATTTTAGTCTTTTAAATGCGATTAATCACAATTAATTGTGATTATTTGCAAAAAAAGTGTGATTAATTAGTTATTTTTTTAATTGATTGACAGCACTAATTTTAATATTTAATAATATTGTGATTTTAAAGAGTTGTGAAGTCATGCAGCTCCAGATAACTCAAAACATCGACCACTGTCCCCCTCAATCTTCAAAAGTCTCCGTTGTTGTCCTGAAAACACAAACACTGCAGGCACCTCAACGGAAACCCCGCCTCTGCTTTCATTTGATTGTAGAATGAAACAGGTGGGAGTGACTTAATGCACTTTTTTTCGCTCAGAGTTGACTGTGAGTGCACGGTGGTCAAGGGCAAAAACGCAAGGCGCAGCAGGAGGTTAAAACACGAGCCCCGCAGGGGACATAAGCAGCGCACAAAATCTATGTGGTTGTTAGTAAACCATTCAAAAAAAGTTACCTCTCAACGCAAAAAGCGTGTTTGGTGTGATCGACCCCTTAGTCAATCTCTCTCTTTTATATGTTGTAGTGCTGTATTTATACCACAGAAGCTGGTAGTGTTTGCTCTGGGTTTTTTGGGGTTAATTATCATGATATCCTGATTGCAACAGAAGAATGCTAAGAAATCTTCGTAGACTGATGGAATTTCATATAGCTCAGCCTAGTAATTATAAAATGTGAGCAAAATCAGCTGATTTGTCAACACTTTAGACATTACGCTAGAGAATCATTCAAATGCTAGATCTAAAGTGACGTTGGTGAATGAGCAAGGGATTCAAGAGGGGTCTGGATGCAAACCTGGTGCAGTGCAATCTGAGCTGCATCAAATGCTTTTTAATGTGCTTACCTAACCCTGCCTGTCACAGTGACGTCACTTACTCCATTGAGTGCATTATGTCTGACATTACATCGCTGAGTGATGCAATCTCAGCCTGCATCATAAAGGCTTCATCAGATACTATTCACGGTTTCTGCTGTTCTCACGTCAGCTGCAGATGTGAATGGACGGCGGAAGAAAGTAGTTCCTCATGCAAAAGGATTTTGAGACTCTCCATGTTTCATTTTCTTTTTTATATACACAATTATGCCGTCGAACTGTTGTATAAACACAACATCATACTAGTAGCATTTATACACAGAATAATATTTAAGGATTTTTCATATGGCTCTGAGAAGCAAAAACAACCTATTCAGACTCAAGGCTCAGAAAGAGGATCATTAATTGACAATTCCTGCTTCATGATAGTGTGGAAATATAAATTTATATCATCTAATTTCAAATTAACAATAATCTACGTATAACTGAAAAGTTATATTCTCTGGTTTTTAATTATTTTATTTCATTGACATGCCAGCTAGGAGGGTCATTTAACTTTTCCCTTGCTGACTACAGACTAAGCCAAAGTGATGCAATTATCAGTTTCACAGCATGGGGTGTCTATTGTTTACTCTTTTCGATCAAATGGTCAGGCGGTTTCTGTCTCCAGAACATGATGAGATCAATTCCTGAAAGAGCAGTTTACCCTGCCGACCACAACGCTTAATTTGCATGCTTTGTTTAGCCAAATCCCCTCCTCCTAAGAACACAATATAGACATGAAATCTTTGTCTTAATTCAGACTATTTGCAGACTTATGTGAGACTTGTGAGAGACTCGTGAAAGAACTTGCAGACTGCGGACCTCTAGTAGGCTCTTGCAGACTCATGGAAATCTAAAAGACGCTGTATGACTGCAGATTAACCAACACGTCTCAATAAAGGAATTCTGCTTGTTTCGAGTCTCCTGGACTGGGTTCTCTCTTCTTTTCACTCATTTATTTTTTTTTTACAACAACTTGGTGCCGTGACCCGGATAGAAACTGAAATCATCAAATTCTCAACAATTTGCTACAAAAGACTGAAATCTACCTGAAATTCAACTTGAACCTTCAAGATCAAGGAAACTTCTTCAGACAGAATCTTCAGCTCAACGGCAATTTGAAGTCACTCAGCGGACGTCACAAATTCTCAACTATTTGCTGACTACAACCCTGATGAACATTAAAGCTACCTGAATACAAAGATCAGATCACTCCAGACTGAATCTTTTCAGTTCAACCTCGATTTGGTGAGTTTCACTCTATCAAAAGAACCATACAGACCAGTCTATACACATGGTTATTCTCTGCTCCATCAGAGAAAAGTTAACAAACAGCTGCAGGGTTTGTTTAACAAAAAGCTATCCTCTATTTCAATAGAGAAGTAACAGTTTATCCTCTGTTTAGACAGAGAAGTAAAGCCTTACGTGCTATTTTTTTCTTTTAAAAAGTTATCCTCTCTTCAGAGAAGTTAAGCCTTATGCGCTATTTTATTTTATTTTATTTTGTTTAACCTCTGTTCAACCAGAGAAGTTTAACTTTAGCTATACAAGCTAATTTATGTTATCTCTTGTTCAGGCAGGAAGTTTTAGCAACATGTGCTAATATTGTTACCCTCTGTTTCGCCAGCGAAGAAATTACTACACTTTCATCTGAAAAGTTTTAGTATTTTTACTTTGTGATAATAAGCTCACAAAATGTTCAGACAGAATACAAGACTGATCACTACAACTGAAAAAGGTAGTTTAAAAACTCCTTTATTGTCAGATCAGGATTTCAAATCGCTGCTACAACAGCACATGGACTCAATTACAGAGTCAGTCAGACTAAATTTGACAAAGAAATTTAGCATTGACCCAGATGATGTTTGGACATTAGATGAATGCAAGAAAGTGCTTGATGCATGCATTCGCAAAAACAATGTAAAAGGCATTATCTGCTGCTACAGAGAATTCAATTTATCTCGAGCTAAACAAAAAGCTCAGGCTAAATCTGAATTAGAGAAACAGATCCAAGAGCTTCATGCTAAGATAACCTCATTAACAAAACAACTGAACCTAAAGAAATCAAAAACTGACATTGAGGAGGTTAGTCAGCCTGATAATATACATCCTGACTTACAAATTGTCTCTGAAACAGACATTCCCATCCAGTCAGCAAATTATTTGCTCATAGGTTCAGTGGAGGTTTGTGGTGCCAGAAGATCTAAGAGAACTGAGAGTTCACACAACAACACTTCTGTTGTTCAAATTCAAACAGTTTCCAGAACACTAGGACCTAGAGAAATAGACAGATTATCTCAAAGCTTACCATCAGCACGCACAAATTTTTCAGAGTTTAGCAGAGCACTAATCAGCAAAATGCGTCTTTATGACATGTCATTAACAGAAGTCACCCAGCTAATGTCTCAAATTCTCACTGAATCTGAATTCAACAGTTTTGAGCATACTGTGACCTCTAAACTACAACATGCCAGTAAGGATGATTTGAGAGAGGGTGTTTTGAAAGCTCTAAAGAACATTGTTGGCCCAAAGATTGACTGGTCAAAAGTGACTTGTTGTGTGCAAAGGAAAGATGAATCTGTGAATGAATTCACTGAGAGATTTTGCCAATCCGCCATAACTTACAGTGGATTAGCTGATAATTCGGACAGTGTGCTAAATGATAAGGGACCCCTAGTCCGCATCTGGTCAGATGGCCTTGCAACTGAATACAGACAAGCTTTGCCATTTCTTAACATCACCTGGTCTTCCACCACTCTCAGAAATAATATGAACAGTTTAGCTTTGTGGGAAAGAGACTCTTACATCAAAGACAGAGTCAGATTTGAAGCAGCCGCCACTAAGGTCAACACAGAAAAGACATCAAATCACAAATGTCTTAGGAAAAATATCTGTTGTCATTACTGTGGTAAAAAAGGACATTGGATGAGGGAGTGTAGAAAGAATAAAAAGAACTTTAAAGAGATGAACAGGGTAAATCAACTTCTGAACAGTTTGCTAAATGCCCTCAACATACCCTGCCCTTCATCACTAAATCCATTGAGCTGTCCACAAAGATGCTAACCATTTTTTGGCTGTGAGTGCTTAATGTCCCAGTTCATTTACAATTAAGATGAAAGACTCTTTGTAAAAAGACACAAAGGAAACTTCTTCCTTTGTATTAGGGAACTCTGCTTAAGTCCACTCACAGCCTTGAATGTGTTTAACACATTTTCCAATCACTACCCATTCAATGTTATGATGTCTGATAGGACTGATATTTGTTGAATGATAGTTTGTGTCTCACATTTTAAAGTTTGCCCACCACACTCAGGGACAGAACAGGACACACAAATCAGTGAGGAGCCCAGGGCAGAACTGAAAGCAACAGGCTTCAGGGGCCGCACCCTGTGGTGAAGACTCCCTTTTTCCCCATTTATCCTCACCTCACTGTTTTATAGGTGTCATAACTTTAAGATTAGGAGACAGAAAATACACAACACTATACTATCACCAACTTAACACAACCACTATACGATCACCTGAATAACTAGACACACGAACTATGATCATACAAGTCTATGCATGAATACTGCTGGTCTGCTGTTTCCTTGTTTTCTTGTGTGCAGGTAAACACAAACACTGCATCTTCTCAAGAAACACTCTAAACCAGAGCATCAATACGGAGATCCATGAATGACAGGAAGTCATCAGATCAACTCTGTGCTGGAGAAGAACCACAAGAAACACACCTCACAAAAGACTGAACACTATTCACAAGCCATGGACTTTCAGAAGATCTGCAGTTTAACTACATGATTTTTGTGTCATCATGTAGGATTTATGACATTACAACTGATTGTCATAAACGTGTGAACAGTTTTAGAAATCTACACTTACATCTATGTAGATATTGAAATGACACAGAATAAGTTTAAATGTGCCTGTAACTTTTTCCAAGTTACATGACTAGAAGATGGGGCTTCTGTTATCAAACAGAACTGTTATCAAACTTTGGTTTTAGGAAAGCTTACAAATTTATATTTTTTTGTGAGAGTTTTTAAATAACTCTCAAAGGGGGAACTGTGGAAATATAAATTTATATCATCTAATTTCAAATTAACAATAATCTACGTATAACCGAAAAGTTATATTCTCTGGTTTTTAATTATTTTATTTCATTGACATGCCAGCTAGGAGGGTCATTTAACTTTTCCCTTGCTGACTACAGACTAAGCCAAAGTGATGCAATTATCAGTTTCACAGCATGGGGTGTCTATTGTTTACTCTTTTCGATCAAATGGTCAGGCGGTTTCTGTCTCCAGAACATGATGAGATCAATGCCTGAAAGAGCAGTTTACCCTGCCGACCACAACG
Organism: Danio rerio; assembly: GCF_052040795.2. Lineage (NCBI taxonomy): Eukaryota > Metazoa > Chordata > Actinopteri > Cypriniformes > Danionidae > Danio > Danio rerio. The sequence continues at coordinate 7,890,570 of NC_141028.1, forward strand.
CTTAATTTGCATGCTTTGTTTAGCCAAATCCCCTCCTCCTAAGAACACAATATAGACATGAAATCTTTGTCTTAATTCAGACTATTTGCAGACTTATGTGAGACTTGTGAGAGACTCGTGAAAGAACTTGCAGACTGCGGACCTCTAGTAGGCTCTTGCAGACTCATGGAAATCTAAAAGACGCTGTATGACTGCAGATTAACCAACACGTCTCAATAAAGGAATTCTGCTTGTTTCGAGTCTCCTGGACTGGGTTCTCTCTTCTTTTCACTCATTTATTTTTTTTTTACAACAATAGCATGGCTGACATTATAATGGCACAGAATCTATGTTCTGTCTTAAGAAGTTTGGAGCAGTCGTTTACTATCAGCGTTCAGCCTCAACTTTTCAACGATGACAGACATGTCCAAAGTGCTTTTTGTTAAGCGAGTGAAGCGGGGTTACCTCTGCCTACAGTTCTTCTGCATCTCGCTGACTGACTGCATGTGATGTTGCCGACGGGGGAGTCAGATTAACCCACTCGCGGAGTTGATTAAAATCATTTATTCGCATTCAGTCACGTCTGTCATTATGAATTAGAATGTGTCTGATCTTTCCACTGAGGCTTCTACTCGCACCTTCATCATTAGCAGTTTTTTGAGAAGCAGTTTTTCTGATAAATTATTAGTTCATCAGAAATGGAAATGTTCCTGTTAATTTGCTCTAGCTCAAACCATATAAGATGTTTTTTTTTTCTTCTGTTGAATACTTATGAAGATTTGTAGCTGAAACTGTTGTCACATACAGACACACACACTTTAATGATATATGTAGTTTTCTTTTTATAGATTTCTGTTTGTATTATTTCACTTTTTTTAATAATGTTTATTTCAGAAAACATATATTCTGTGATATGTGAAGTAATAAAATTTACATATACAACATATATATATATATATATATATATATATATATATATATATATATATATATATATATATATTGTTTATTTATTTTGATTTAGCTTATTTACATTTTTATTGTGGTTTTCCCATCAAAATTGTAGCTTTTATTATTGTAGATTTTTTTTTATTTCATAAAAAAGTGTTTTATTCCAAGTGTATTGCATATCAAATCTATATTATTTAATCATATTTAATTTATTTTATATTAATGTTTATTCCAGGAAACATTACTGTGGTTTGGGTATTCTGTAATATTTAACAAAACTAAATACATTTAAAAATGTTCCATTTATTTATTTATTTATTTATTTTTTATTTTTTTACATTTCATTGTGGTTTGCCCATCAAATCTGTTGCTTTTTTGTAGATTTCAATTTGTATTATTTCATGGAAAAAAAAAATTATTTATTGTGATTTGTGTGATATATATATATATTATGTAATCATAATTTATTTTTTTTCTATTTGTTTATTTTAGGAAATTTTAGGAATTTATTATTTTATAAAAAACATTTTGTTTTTTTTTGTATTCCATATAAAATCTACATTATGTAATCATATTTAATTTTTTCAGTTAATAGTTATTGTGGTTTGGATATTCTGTAATATGTAATGTAATTAATTACATTTAAATAGTTGTATTTTATTTATTTATTTATTTATTTATTTATTTATTTATTTATTTATTTATTTATTTATTTTAATTTAACTTTTTTGCATTTTTATTTGCCCAGTAAATTTGTAGCTTTATGTTGGTAGATTTAACTTTTTATTTCAAGAAAAAAAAAATGTATTGCATATAAAATCTATAATACATAATCATATTTTTCTTATTTTATTTCAGGTAATATTCATTGTGGTTTAGATATTCTGCAATATGTAATGTAATTAATTACATTTATAAATTTGTATTTTATTTATTTATTTTAATTTAGCTTTTTTGCATTTTCATTTGCCCATTAAATTTGTAGATTTAACTTTTTATTTCAAGAAAATAAAATGTATTGCATATAAAATCTTTAATACGTAATCATTTCATTTAGTTAATTTCAGGTATAATATTTAATGTGGTTTGAATATTCTGTAATATGCAATGCAATTAAAAACATTTATAAATTTGTAATTTATTTATTTTGATTTTGTTTACATATTCATTGTGACTTGCCAATCAAACCTTTAAACACAAACAGACTCCTCATCATGCTATTTAAATAATTTTATTTAAATTTTTTACGTTTTCGCAGTTGAATTATCAAACTCTTTTTTTCCGCCTTTATTTTTCAGCTGTTGTTGATTTAATTTGTTCTGAGCCTGCAAAGAGGACAATTGCGTGTCAAGCTGTAAAATGCTGCAAAACCCCATTTAAATACTTTCAGCGATCAATTCATATTTAATCAGTGTCATTTTCACCAACGCCGGCCAATTTAGCTGGAAATGTGTGAATTAACCCCTGCGACTCTCACCGTTTAACAGTTTATGTGCAACAGAGAAGAACACAAGCGTGCAGTGATCATCTGATGCTGAAATTAAAGCAGGTGGATTCATAGTTGTCTGAGAAGATCTGCGTGATGCTTGCATGTGCAAACATTTAGTCTGTAATAGGATGCTGAGGGTGGTTTCTATGGCTTGCTTTAGTGTAGCAAAGATATTCTGAGCAATCTTTAATTTTGTGTTGATATACTGTTGCTAACAATGGGTAATTTTTTGCAGTTTTAGCAATAAATGACAGTGTTAGTTGGTGGCTAAGCTGTTTATGTCATTTGTGTGTTGGTTCATATTTTGAATTTTGATGGATGGATTTTTTGATAGATGAATAGATTTTTGGATGGAAGAAGAAATGAACCCATTAAATGGATTTTTGCATGAATGGATGAATTTTTGGATGGATGGATGTAGCTTTAAAGTCATTAATGTTTATTTTTAACGATGGATGGATGGACGGACGGACAGATGGATGGATGGGGATGGATGGATGAACAGATATTTTGATTGGTTTGATGAATGCACTGAATGGATATTTGGATGGATGTAGCTTTAAGCTCAATTGTGTTTCTTGCAAACAATACATGGATAGATGGATGGATGGATGAATCCATTGGATTGATAGATGTAGCTTTAAGCTAATTTACGTTTCTTTTAGACAACAGATGGATGGATGAATAAATGGATGGATTTTTAGATGGATGAATGTCTCTTTTGATTGATGGATAGATTTTTGGATGCATGGATGGGTAAATTGGGAAAAATGGATAGATTAATCCACTGGATGGATTTTTGGATGTATGGGTGCATGTAATTTTGAGTTAATTTACGTTTCTCATAAATATACAGTGATGAATAGATAAACGGATGGAATTTTTGATAAATAAATAATTTTTTGAATGGATGGGTGAATTTTTGGATGGACGGATGGATGAATGGATCTATTGGATGGATTTCTGTTTCTTTTAATAATACAGCAATCAATGGATAGATGGATGTAGCATTAAGTTCATTTGAAGTTTTTTGTAAACAATACTGCAATGGATGAATGGATGGATGGATTTTTTTTGGATGGATGTATAGATGGATTTTGGATAGATAGATGAATGGTGATGGATGGATGCATGGAGGGATCTGTTGGATGAATATTTGGATGGATGGATGGATGGATGGATGGCTAAATGTAGCTTTAATCCATTTTATTTTTCTAGTAAGCAATACAGAGATGGATGGATAGGTTGATTTCAGGATGGAAGAATGTATTTTTGGATGGATGGATGGATGGATGCATGGATGGATCTATTGGATTGATATACAGATAGATGGATAGATTTTTGGATGGCTAGATGTAGCTTTAAGCTCATTTATGTTTCTTGTAGACAATCCAGCGATGGATGGATGGATGGATGGATGGATGGATGGATGGATGGATGGATGGATGCATGGATGGATGGATGGATGGATGGATAGAAGAATGTATTTTTTGGATGGATGGATGGATGGATGGATGGATGGATGGATGGATGGATGGATGCATGGATGGATGGATGGATGGATAGAAGAATGTATTTTTTGGATGGATGGATGGGAATGTTTTTTTGGATGCATGGATTTATTTGAATGATCTTTTTTTACAGTATGCCATTTTAGATGTTTATGTTTAATTGTTTAACATAATTAACCTAGTTAAGCCTTTAAATTGTCCTTTAAGCTCAATACTAGGGTCTTGAAAAATATTTAATACAATTGTATGTACTGTCATCGTAGCAAATAAAAGAAAATCACATGTTGACAAAATTACACACTTTGAAATGTTATTTATTTATTTATTTATTTATTTATTTATTTATTCATTATTTTTTTAAGTCACAAAGTTCAAACCCAAACATCAAAATACAGTATCTCAATTATTTGTTTTTTTAGCTAATAAACCTCCAACTAGCAAATAGCATGACCTTTCGTTTGCAGTGGATCAAACATAGCCACTGATTTATATTGTGTTTGACTTTAAGTAACATCTATTAGGACAGGTTGAACTTGTACATACTGTACATTCAGCTTATAAAAAATGAGCCTTGGATATTGAAAGTATTGAAGAGAGCCAAGAACATCGCCATGGTTACATGAACAATGAGAGTTTTTAGCACAGTGTGTGTCTAGAATATCCTGATCTCCTCATGATTTCATCTCAAGGGCTTCACATCATCTGGATAATTATAAGCATGAAAAGTGCATTCGTTGTTGCTTAATCCATATGTTTGTGTGATCTATGAGAGATTCACAATGATGCGATTTCTTCTGCTTCTGAGATTTTTGAATGCATTGCAAAGCAATGATTAACTTTTATATTTGCAAAAAGGTTATTATAATGTGTATCTCTGACTATGGAGTCATTGTTTAGCCTATGGATGTAAACAGATTAATTTCTGCATGGAATCTCTAAAAAAACTAGGTAGAGTGTGATGTCAATTTGAAAGCTTAAATATTTCAAGATGTGACTTGACAATAGCATTAAAAAAAACTGTAAGATATAAAATAATACATGTAACTTTAAAATTGCATGAAATGCATGACTTTTTTCCCCTCACATATCTGAATATATGTTTTACATCTCATATTAAATATATAGTGTCTTCTAAGAATTGCCTGAAAAAGGCATGACCATGGGAGAGTGAATTATTGAGAATAATTATATATTATATGAGAATAATTAAAATCTTTAAGTTCTTAGTGTCCACGACAACTTTTCTTAACATCGTAATAAGCATGCATCGCAGATTTCTTACCTGCCACTTTAAATCCTTGAGCTCGTAAAAGCAGATTTCTGATTAACTGTCATTGTTCTTACACTACAGTGTCATCTGCAGAAAATGAAAGTCAATAAAAAATCTGTAATTTTAACGATATTGTTCATTTGTGCCGTTATTGTATAGAAGTGTTGGGGACCATGCTATTCTTTAAAATGCAGAATGATATTTAAAAAGATAATATTTATTGTAATTGATAAAAGGTTTTCTGGAAACAACAACAACAACAACAACAACAGTATATTTTGGTCCATGACTGTAGATTTAAGCTCATTTATGTTTCCTAATAATTAACAACAATCAATGAAACAAAGCGGATGGATAGATGGATGGATGGATGGATGGAATAATCAACAAAGCAGATACACAATACACAAAGCTGATAGACAATACACAATACACAAAGCTGACAGATGGATGTAATAATCAACAAAGCAGATGGATGGATGATTGGATGAATGGATGAATGGATGGATGGATGGATGGATGGATATTTGAAATAAACAAGGCTTATGGATGGATGAAATAATCAACAAAGCGGATGGATGGATGGATGGATGGATGGATGGATGGATGGATGGATGGATGGATGGACGGATGGATAATCAACAAATAGATGGATGGATGGATGGAATAATAGACAAAGCTGATATGGATGTAATAATCAACAAAGCAGATGGATGGATGGATGGATGGATGGATGGATGGATGGATGGATGGATGGATGGATGGATGGATGGATGGATGGATGGAATAATAGACAAAGCTGATGGATGTAATAATCAACAAAGCAGATGGATGGACGGTTGGATGGAGATAGATAGATAGATGATAGATAGATAGATAGATAGATAGATAGATAGATAGATAGATAGATAGATAGATAGATAGATAGATAGATAGATAGATAGATAGATAGATAGATAGATAGATAGATAGATAGATAGATAGATAGATAGATAGATATGAAATGTTGTCTAATTTTTTGTTGCGACTGTAAAAGACGAAGAGATTCAATCCACACATACATTAATAACCAATGCAGTTTGTTGAATTCACAGTCGGTGTATACAGAATGTAAACAGTTCAGTTTCATTTGAACACTAATTAATGTTTTTAGAGGTTTTAAACCAGCACAAATGAGGCAAAAAGAAAAACACACACACACACGCACCCCCCCCCCACACACACACACATATATAATTAGTTTAGAAACCATTTACACTGAGAAATTGCCAGTAAATGCCATGTAGCCTACAGTAATTACAAAAAAAGACAACCACCACACAGAGTTAGAAGAAGAGAAACTGAAAAAGTAATGCACTTGTATTATCTTGTAAAACACACTCCATGTTGTGATATGTTATGTGAGCTGTTTAAAATTAAATTAGTTTTTAACAATTTTATATATAAAGTGAACTTATCTTATAATTTCTAATTATTTAATTTGCAAATGCTTATATCTCAAAAAAATTAGAAAAATGAATAGGTTTGTACCCCCCCCCCCCCCACACACACACACACACACACAATTTAAAGAAAGATGTTGAATAAAAAAAGTTTGGAGCAGAAAGACTGAGACTTCTTTTTCTTATAAAACACACATTTTATTTATTTATGTATTTATTTATTTATTTATTTATTTGTTTGTTTGTTTGTTTGTTTGTTTGTTTGTTTGTTTGTTTGTTTGTTTGTTTGTTTGTTTATTTTGTTTATAAATTATGTAGGGTGTGATAATAAAGATGAGATGAGAAGAGCTGTAATGAGTGCTATTACATACTACAGATAAAAGTGAAATGGTGAAAGATATCTTTTTTTAGCATTTATACAAAGTTCATTCAGTGCGTTCATAGGAACTTACTCAAGTACTTTTTGGGAAAGAGATGCATTAGACATTTCCTTAAAATTGCAAGGTTAGTATATTTTTTATGAGTCATAGCTTCACGTGTTCAATGCATCCAAAGCTATGGAAGACAATTTATGTTTTCCTAGAAACATGTTTCACGACACTTTGTAGATATAGTGACAATAATCATCCTGAACCAAAAAAAAAAAAAAACACTGACATAAGAAAAAAAAAGCAGAAGAACAGCCTTGGAAATTCATACATTTAAAAAATATAAATATTCACTGATGTTTTTCCCCATTGGATGCATCTCAAAGGGACCGAAAATTATGCTGTGGTAGACAAGTCAATAAAACAATAAATATTATATCACAGTTACTAAAGGAATAGTTCACCCAATACTGAAAATTGTCATTTTTTACTCACCCTTCACTTCCAAACTAGTTAAACCAATGAAAGCATAGCCCTATATACATTTCTGGGAAGGTTATGATATTTCATTAGAAAGATTTTGAGGGCAAATTATTATTATTTTCTTTTATAAAATAGGTGCACAGATACATTGTTTATAACAAGAACTACTACTACTACTACTACTACTACATAATAATAATAATAATAATAATAATAATAATAATAATAATAATAATAATAATAATAATAATATTTCATGGCGGAACAAATGACATAGCGGACGGATGGATGGACGAATGAACGAACGAACGGATGAAAGAATGAATGAAAAAAGGATGAATGGAATAATTGACAAAGCAGATGAATGGATGGATAAAATAATTGACAAAGTGGATGGATAAACGGATGGAGGTAGGGATTAATGGATGGATGGAAAAATTGACAGTGGATGGATGAATGGATTGAATAATTGACAAAGCAGATAAATTGAAGGTTGGAAGGATGGAAGAACGGATGGAAGGATGAATAAAAAAATTGACAAAGCAGAAGGATAGATGGATGGATAGAACAATTGACAAAGCAGATGTATGAATGGATGAAATAATTGACAAAGTGGATGGATGGATGGATGGATGGATGAATGGATGGATGGATGGAATAATTGACAAAGTGGATGGAAGGATGGACGGATGGATGGATGGATGGATGGATGGAATAATCGACAGCAGATGAATAGATAGAATAATCTGCTAAGTGGTTGGACAAATGGAATAATCGAAAAAAGTAGATGGATGGATGGATGGATGGATGGATGGAAGAATGGATAAATTAATTGGCAAAGCAGTTGGATGAAAGGATGGGTGAAATTCACCAAGCGAATGGATGGATGCATGGATGGATGGATGGATGGATAGATGGATGGACAAAATAATCAACAAAGCAGATGGACGGACGGGAGGATTGATGGAGCAACAAAGTGGATGGATGGACAGAATAATCAACTAGATGACAGATCAGTGAATGGAATAATGGACAAAGTGGATGGATGGATGGATTGATGCATGGATGAACAGATTAAATAATCGACAAAGCGGATGGATGGATGAATAAATTTAATAATTGACAAAGTGGATGGATGGATGGATTGATGGATGGATGGATGGATGGATGGATGAAATAATCGACAAAGCGGATGGATGAATGAATGGATGAATGAATGGAATAATCGACAAAGCAGATTAATAGATATAATAATCTGCTAAGTGGTTGGACAGATGGAATAACCAAAAAAAAATAGATGGATGGATGGATGGATGGATGGATGGATGGATGGATGGATGAAATAATTGACAAAGCAGATAGATGAATGGATGGATGGAATAATTGACCAAGCGGATGGATAGATAGATTGATAGATAAATGAATGGAATAATTGAGAAAAGCAGATGGATAGATTTATAGATGGATGGATGGATGGATGGATGGATGGAATAACTAACAAAGCGGATAGATAGATTTTAAAATGGGTGTTACCGTTTCGAGGGTGAAAGAACATGATATTTAATTTAGGTTTATGAGGGCCAATATGTTTATAATTTATTTACAAAATTATTGAAACATTCAGAGACATTCTTTATAACATGAACTACTACATAAAAAATTGGAAAAAAAAGAGGTGTAGATTTCATGGCAATTTAAATATAATATTTCAATAATTTTATATGACACATTTTAATATTTGAATATTAAAATACTAGCTTGACTTGAGTGAACTAATTTTGGAATGCCTTCAAGACTGTAGAGCATTGCTTCTAAATGTGCCCACTTTGCTTATAATTTAGTCTGCAGATAAAATTGAGTGCCGTTGATGCCTATCAACCCCCACCCCCAGCAAACTGCATCACGTCCTAGAAGAATAAAAAGGAAGCATCTGGAAAATTGATCTTATGAAGTCTGGATCTGGACAAATCGGCCATGGCCTGACATGAAAGGCATCAAGTGGAGGTCATGTAATAAAGCCTCCATTGGTGCCTTTGATCTGCCAGCAAGCAAATACCCTGCAGGAGGAAGGACACTTTCTTCTGGCTTTTATTTTTTTATGTCAGTTTTGTGACCACTTATTAAGTTTTACTGCCAATCTCAAAGAAAATCTACTTAGAATGGCGCCCATCGGTTAGACAGTTCACCCCCCCGCCACCACCAAAACGTAATGATGTCTGATGAGAGCTGATGGGAAAATGCTTATAAAAGCCGTTCACTAACTGACCCACGGACATCATTTGTACCTTAGAAACTTGTATATGAAGACAATGCAAACAGATGACGGCATTACACAAAACAACAATTAAGTTATAATTTATACATGCACTCAAGTTATTCTACATTGTGAAAATTGCAAAATCAAGTCTGACTTTATGAAAAAAATGAGATAATACAATTAAACTTTCATTAACACACAAACCTGCTTACAGTATTAATTATTAAAACGCAGACTAAATTGTTTGTGCGCGCTTATGCATCATTACAAACAAGTCCCTGGTTGGGAAAACATTCTTAAGTCAATGAATTAATCATTTTTAAAGTGCCTCGTTACGCTTTTTCATATGTCATTTAAAAGTTCTGGAAAGTTTCAAAGATCAAAGTGCATGAAAAATGTTGCTGTCTCCCAAAAGAAAAAGCTGTCAGTAATTCCAGGCTTACATCCTGCATAAACAGTGTAACAAATTTGCCTCAGACACTGTAGATTTAGCTGACACATGAAGAGTTGGTTTGTGTTATGAAGATGCTGGAATGTTGCCGTTTCTAGCAGAATACAGGCACTCAACAGATGAACACACTGGCAAAGATAGTGTTGTGTAAAATTGTAGCTTTTTCTATGCAACAGCTACAGTACAAGCAACAGATGTCTTGTAAAATGTCTTTACACTTTTCTATTAATGTACCGTTAAAATTAGTGAAGTTTATTTATAAACAAATTTCGAGAGGATCACGTGCTTATGATTGTTCACAGCTGTTCCAACTTTAGCTAACGACTGATTATCCTGTCAGACGATCCTTAACTCACTATAAATAACCAGACTTTTCTCATCTCAATATCTTCGTCTTGAAGAAACCCTCCCACCCAACCCTACTTTCCCTCATTTCAAACGGGCGTCATGGTGGCCAGCGATTAGCGCTGTTGCCTCACAGCAAGAATGCCCCTGGTTTAATTCCTTTCCAAACCAGACAGCATTTCTGTGCGGAGTTTGCTCGTTCTCCCTGTGGTCGCGTGGGTTTTCCCCGGGTCCTCCGGTTTCCTCCCACAGTTCAAAAACAAGCACTCTAAACAATTAATCCAAATACTTTAGCTAAACTCTGAGTACACCTTTCAGCATCCATATCTGACACTTAGCTACAACAAGCAAGAGGGGGAGTCATCGAGATCTACCTGAGCTCAAACTCCCCTCTCGCCTTGCAACGGGAGGGAGCCCAGGGCTCGAGGATCTTATAAGCTCAGGGCTCTCTCCCAGGACAGCACGCCAAACTAGCTTTATTATCAATCATCAGCTGAGAGTGAACTCTTGAAATACAGTTTATTTCCCTCAAAAAAGCAATCATGCGTTGCACCTACTACACTGTTTTTGCTGTCTTCAGTAGTTAGTTTTTGCTGTTCTGACTTTTGTTTTCTGGTATATATTCTGATATATTGGCACAAGTGGAAAGCGTTCGTTGGCTCAAGGCTCTAGGCCGAGTGCCTTAGTGCAGTGGTTCCCAACCTTTTTTTGCCTGAAACCCCTTTCCCCCCGGAAAATATTGTAAGGCCCCCCTCCACATTTAATGATATTACCACTCATAAAAAGTTTGCATAAATGATGATAAAAAATTTTGTTTTCAAACAAACAGTATGTTTATTACTATATCTAGATATGTTTAGGCACAAATAATAGCCTAATGTAAGCCTAATGGGTTTCGTAGGTTGCTAGGTGACCATTAACGTTTTCTCAGAGGATGACAAGTTGAAAAAACATTGCTGTCGCTCTGATACAAGTTTTATCTATGGAGAAAAGTAGGTATAAAATTAATTAAGGCAACATGATAATTTTCCTAAGTGTCCACTGCTAAGATTTTTTTTTTTTTAAATATGACGCGACCCCCCACAACAATTCGCTGAGGCCCCCTTGTGGGCCGGGACCCTCCTGTTGGGAACCGCTGTCTTAAGCCCCTTTCACACATACAGACCTTTCCGGAAAATAACCGGCAGTTTTCCGGAAAGGTTGTATGTGTGAACAGGCCCTTTTTGAAAATACCGGTAAATTCGTTCTGGCTATTTTACGGAAAGAGAAGTTGTAACAATACCGGTAATTTACCGGAATGCTGCGCTGTGTGAACGAAGGAAGATTGCCGGAAAGAGCATGTGCACGTCTAGAACCTGCTGATGTGAGACGTTTGCTTTAAGCAATCCGAACAGTCAGACGCAATCACGTCCGCGTGGTTTATGAGAATAAAAGCCTTCGAATATTTTCCCAGACGCATTTAGCTGCTAGATGTTAGTCAGATAACATTTAAATGTTTTTCTTAATGCCAACTGTGTAAATAATCATTGATAAGATGCTTATGATAAGCCGCTGTTTGTTTACCTTTAAGCTTTGCGTGTGCCCGTGAAACAGCACACACTTATTATGAACATCTCGACATGTGAAAGTGATCCTCCATATGTTTTCATCGAAGTTGTTTACAATACTGATCATCCACAGAGTTTGTAATGTAGTCAAATGTTTACAAATACAAGCGCAGCCATTTAAAGCTCATTTGTGGTGAATGATGTCAGGAATTTACCGGTATTTTGGAATGAATGAGTGAACGATCTTTTCTGGAAAAATTCCGTAACGTCCTCGCCTTTGTGAACAGTGCTTTTTTGAATTTACCGGTAAAGTCGTTCCGGAAATTTTCCAGATATTTACCGGTATCACTGTGTGAAAGGGGCTTTAGTGTACCGCCAGTGATGATATACAGCCATGCAGTTCAGCCTTATAATCTTAAAATGTGAGCAAAACCACCTGTTTTGTTATCACTTTAGACATTACGCTAGAAAATCATTCAAACACTAGCTCTAAAATAATGTTTGTGAATTAGTGACAACTTCTGCTGATGAATGAACGGTGAAAGTAGTTCCTCAAGATATTTTATTTTAGTATTCAAGAGTGAAACTTTTTTTCCATAATTAATTGTATTCTTTATACCTGTTAAAACTGTCTTAGACTATTGTTTTCCCAAACATAAGTGACTGACTCCACTTGTAAAAAAAAAAAAAAAAAAGTATGTAACTGTATGTGCCGTCTGCTGCTCTAAGGTGCGACGTATTTAAGGAGAGAAGAAAAAGAGAGATAAAGTGCCTTCCCTGCTTGGGCAAATGTATGTATTTATTATTATTTAGCACCAAGTAGCTAGACAAGAAAATGCTGCTTTATAGGATAAAGTAAGGCTAAAGTAAATGTGCAACTTTCCATGGACACAGCTTCTTATAGACAGACTGAACTTTAAAAATGCTTGGTTCTACACAATCAATTTGTGTCGGGAATAGATGAAGGAATTAAGTTAACTCATTTTTTACAAGTTTAAGTGGATTGAACATAAAACCATTAAGTTAAAAGTTTAAAGTAATGTGCTTGCTGCTTTTATACTATTTGACTTATGTAAAATCACTGCCCAAAATAATGAACACGTTCCCTTATTTACTGTGTGATTCAGAGCGACTACATTTAATTTTAATTTTAAATTAAAATTTTTATTTTTTAAAAGTAATTACTACATCTTAAAAAGTAACTTGGGTTAAATTTTCAAAAACTTACTCAAATAATATTCCTTATCTTTAAAAAGTAATGCGTTACTTTACCCGTTACTTAGAAAAGTAATATTATTACACAAGTCACTATACTTATAATGCATTACCCCCAACACTAGTAGTTAAAATTTAACTAATTAAACTATGAAGTGATAAATAATTACACATATGGTTGGAGTTGGAACATGGGTTAGGTTTAAGGTAAGTTAAATATAATTATCAAAAAGTAATATCAGAAAAACAAAATCAGATCCTACAAAAAAAAAAAAAAAGTGATTTATTTTAAGGCGATATAACTTCTCATTTAACTGCTGAGTGATACTAAATAATTACACGGGTTGGGCTTAGAACATGGGTTAGTTACATGTAATTATGCACATGTTATTGTAATTAATAACGTAAGTGTGTGGAGCATGTGTACCTAAGTGATCTTAAATTAAAGTGTTATCAAAATAACTAATGCTGCAATTTATGAGAAAATTACCATGTTTTTGACCATGGATGGATGTGAACCTATGGCAGTAGACGCTGAAACTAAATTAAAAAGGTTTGAAAAAGCATAATAGAGGCTCATTCAATCTACACTTACGGTGGCAGAGATTTACGGCCAGACCTTTCATAGATGCCGGACTTCACGCGAGGTGGCCTGAGGCAGGCGGAAAAATAAGACTGACCTTTTCCCAGGCCGCTACACTGGGATAAGTTCACAGGCTTCAGTGTTTGGAGCAGAACAGGAGAGGGAGAGCTGGAGAACTTCAAAATTTACAAACGCTTGAGAACAGCCTGAACTTGAAAGGCAAAAGACCGAAGAGGGAAAACTGAAGATGATAAGAAGCTGCTAGGGGGTTTTGACTTTCATATACTGTACCAGTGTTTCAGAAAAACGCAGTTCCAGTAAAACCAGTCAGAAATGAACAATGGTGGAAAGTAAATAAGCGTGTTTTTGCCTTCACTACTGTATTTAAAATCCGAACTTCTTATTCGCCCAGTGCGTGCACCTAACATGGATTTTTTTTCATTCCTTCTCCTTCGGCTTAGTCCCTTATTTATCAGGGGTCGCCACAGTGGAATGAACCACCAACTATTCTGGTATTTGTTTAACACAGCGGATCCACTTTTAGCCACAACACAGTACTGGGAAACACCCGTACACTCTGAAATTCACACACACTCATACACTATGGCCAATACACATTAATTAACACACATACAATACGGCCAATATAGTTTAGCCAATTCACCTATAAGCCCATGTGTTTGGAATTTGGGGGAAACTGGAGCATCCGGAGGAAACCCATGCCAACACGGGAAGAACATGTAAACTCCACACAGAAATTCCAACTGAACCAGTGGCCTTCTTGCTGTGAGACAACAGTGTTAACCACTGTACCGCCCCTCACAAAAGAACAGATTAGCCTTACTTTTAGAGTCTCATTATTTCCTCAGATAATTGTCAATCTTTAGGAAAACTGCTAGAGATCTGAACTTGACTCGGAGACCAAAGAGAATGACAAAATACAAAGATGTTCCCTCAATTCATGCCAAGAAAAAGATCAATATCACTCGTTTTGTGTAAACAAGACCTCCAACTCTCTGTGCCGTCAAAGCTACACGGCAAGATCCCAAATAAAGATCTATTGTCTCTCTTCGTCGCGATGCGAAGGCTTTCTCAGAGTCAGGCGAAGCTTGTTAAGTCAGACACATTTGTAAAAATTTGCTGTGAAACTGACAGACAGAGGAGAAGGTGCTCAGACTCTCCTCATTGGCCTGTCATACGGTATTATAAAGCAGGAGAAACTGACAGAAAATGGCTTTTCCGAACTTAGATTTCATACTGAAGTCAGTTTTGAATTTACTATAACGGTGTTGATAATGGTGTTGTTTGTGTAAATTTTGGTTGAGTCAAAATAAAGCTAAAATGTTGTTGACTACTTAATTTACACAATAAATGAAAAATATACTAAATCACTAGAAATAGAAACTTTTTAATGTTTCACAGGAAAATTTATTAGGAAAAAAAAGCGTTAAATATCATTCTAAATATGTTTAAAATGTTTTATTAAAGCAAATAAAATAAAACTGTATGATAAAAAATTAATCAAAATGGCCAAAAAAGCTTGGAAAAAAAGCATTTGTAATTAATTATTAAAATAGAAACAGACAAAAATGACGTTCAAAATTTCTAATGCTTGAACTAAAATTGAAACCTTCAAATCTTATATTTAATACCAATAAAAAAACTATGATCCTTAATAACTAGCATATGCATATATATATATATATATATATATATATATATATATATATATATATATATATATATATATATTTAAAAAGCAATATACATATTATATTTTCAATATTTGTTGAGATATTGATTACATTTTTCCGGTGCTGAACATTACAAAAATATTGAGGCCAAATTTCAGCATTTGAACCCAAATACTACGTAAAGTCAAGTAAGTTTGACATTATTTTTGCACCCTTGGAACGGTGGATGATTTGTTCATTTTACAGCAAACGTAAGAGAATGTGTTGTCTTACTTTCAGCACTTATGCTTGTGTGTTGCTCAATGAAAATATTAAAGCCACACTTACAATTAAATCAATCAAAAATGTTAGTTTTAATACATATTAGTTTGTTAGCTTATGAACAGTATGCTCATAGGTAAGTTTAATACAGTACATACAGTTTATATAAATTCCTAAAGTAATTTAAATACATTTGCATAAAATGTATAACTTGGAATATTTTTTAAATTTCTAAGATGAAGTTGGAATTAACCCTTGGAATTACAAATATACACAACCTTACAAAAGATTTGTTGTGATGAAAAGCAAATGCCTCTAGATTATGCTTACTTTACCAAAATGCCTTGAATTTAAATTTATGACAGTAAGGTCTGACTTTGCTTAGCAAAAAGTCTTGTCACTTAACAGAAACAATGTGCAGTATAGAATATAAAGTCATGCTGCAACGGAAAAAGAATGAATATTTTGTATGACTCCCATGAGCTTGGAGGACTGCATCCATACATCTCTGCAATGACTCAAATAACTTATTATTAAAGTCATCTGAAATGGCAAAGAAAGCATTCTTGCAGGACTGCCAGAGTTTATCAAGATTGTTTGGATTAATCTTCATTGGCTTCTCCATCTTACCCCAGACATACTCAATAATGTTTATCTCTGGTGACTGGGCTGGCCAATCCTGGAGCACCTTGACCTTCTTTGCTTTAAGGAGCTTTGATGTGGAGGCTGAAGTATGAGAAGAAGCGTTATCCTGCTGAAGAATTTGCCCTCTCCTGTGGTTTGTAATGTAATGGGCAGCACAAATGTCTTGATACCTCAGGCTGTTGATGTTGCCATCCACACTGCAGATCTCTTGCACACCCCTATTCTGAAATGTAACCCCAAACCATGATTTTCCCTTCGCCAAACTGATTGCTGTGAGAATCTTGGGTCCATGCGGGTTCCAGTAGGTCTTTTGCAGTATTTGTGATGATTGGGATACAGTTCAACAGATGAAAATCTGCCACTTTTCCAAATGATCAACTAGTAGTTATTATTTGTTGCTCTTACAACTGGGATCGACAACAAGACTTTTGTCAGGTAATGTAGGCTTTATAAATGTTCAAATATATACAGCTAAGGTTTTATACATGTTCATATATTGCCATATATCAGATTTCTTTATGATTAAATTTATAGCGGTAATCTTAGAAGTTTGTATTCTAATGATTAATCATTACTACAGACCATTGATAGATCTAAAACTATTTTAAAGTGCTATATTAGAATAGAATAGAATAGAATAGAATAGAATAGAATAGAATAGAATAGAATGGTTCAGTACTGCTCCTAGATTAAGTTGCATGTGGGGAACAGGCCGTAACATTGAGAGCAGTCGCAAAAAAACTTTTGAGATCTACTTAGGCTTAGGTTGTATTTGGGAAACGCCCTGGCTGTTTTTGCTTTTGCCTTTTTTTGGTCAAAATGCCATCCAGGACAGAGCTCATGATGCATGCTTGCTGTTCCTGCAGTCTCATCTTTCTGAAGGACCTGCTGAGAAAACATTGCAGACATGAGCTCTTACCGGGCAGCTAATGGTCCATCCACAGGCCAGTTCCTCTCCGGCCGTCAAAACTCCCACTTGTCATTTCAGCTCCACACACTTTCCTCTTTTGCACCTCCATGGTAAAACACCCCTCTGGCCACAGTTAAGAGAGTCAAAACCCTGGACAGACTTCATTTCTACTCAGAATCACAGAAGCACAAACTTTACAAGGTTTTTATTACTAGGTGTTTTTGTTGTTATATTTAAAAGTTAATTCTACTTGTAAAATGTATTGTTAGTTGCAATGATAAATACATACAAAATTAAAACAAACAAACAAATGTTCCTTCAGGTTAGTCCCTTTATCCATCAGGGGTTGCCACAGCGGAATGAACCGCCAAGTTTTACAAACTAATTTCGAGAGAAGCATGTGGTATGATTGATCGCGGCTGGCCTCACAGCAAGAAGGTCGCTGGGTCGAACCTCGGCTCAGTTGGCGTTTCTGTGTGGAGTTTGCATGTTCTACCTGCCTTCGAGTGGGTTTCCTCTGAGTGCTCCGGTTTCCCCCACAGTCCAAATACATGCGGTACAGGTGAATTCCCCATCTCATTCTCTAAAGATTAAGATGGGGAATCTTAAAAGCCTAGCAATACTAACAACGAGTAACACTTTCACTAGAGAAATGTTTTTGAAGCAACTCCAATGAAGACTGAAGTTTCAGTTTTTCAGAAACACGATATTTGATGCCGGCTGAAAATGAGCCCTATAGAGGTTCTCTAGAGAACTTAAGGACTTCAGGAATCTATATAAACAAAACTAGGTTCATTCTTACAGTGAACATGCTTTTAATACCCTCAGAATGCTATATTTTACTTGCATCTGCAGCACATTCTGAATATAAATATGTATAATGCAGCTAGCTAAAAGGAAAATCTCAAAACCAAGCCATACTGTTTCTTAAAAAAATATGAAATAAGATGGATGGGGTGGAAAATATCTATTATTTTATTTCACCCCATAAATAAATAAACAAATAAATAAATAAAGGCGAGGCAGTGGTAGGTAGGGCAGTAGGTAATGCTGTCTTTGCTTGCTTTATGCTAAAGTAATAATTGTAAAAATTAAACTACAACAAAATTACAACTTACAAAAGTCAAGTAATATTGAATAATTAATAAAGCACTAATAATATGTTTAAAATGTAAAAAAAAAAATAAAAACACATAAATTGCACTAAAACAAGAGTAGTTCCAGTTTTTCAAATGTGCATTTTATTTAATTGTCTTAAACTGAAATAACATCTAAAATAAAAAACAACATATTTTATGGTTTGTATCAAGTGAAAACATCAAAAATAAATAAATAAATAAATAATTTTAATTAATTAATTATGAACAAATAAATAAATAATTTTAATTAATTATAATAAAAATGAACAAATATTCAAAATAATATATTCAATTAAAAAAATAAAAATAAAATGATAGTAAAACAATACTTGAGCTAATGTGCATTTTTATTACAAAACGTTAGGCTCCGTTGTTATTTCATATACTAATTTAATTGATCTATACATGTCTAAATACCACAAAATCTTTAGTTTGACTTCATGAAAGCCAAGTTTAGATTCACCAGAATGAAAAATAGAAAGAAAGAAGCAAACAATGTTTTCATATACACTACAATTGTATAAAATCTGACAGACTGAACCCTTTGGATCAGAACAGTTCTCTAAAGAATAAGATGGGGAATCTTAAAAGCCTAGCAATGCTAACAACACTTGAGTAACACTTTCACTAGAGAAATGTTTTTGAAGCAACTCCAATGAAGACTGAAGTTTCAGTTTTTCAGAAACACAATATTTGATGCCGGCTGAAAATGAGCCCTATAGAGGTTCTCTAGAGAATTTAAGGACTTAAGGAATCTATATAAACAAAACTAAGTTCATTCTTACAGTGAACATGCTTTTAATATCCTCAGAATGCTATATTTTACTTGCATCTGCAGCACATTCTGAATATAACTAGGTATATTGCAGCTAGCTAAAAGTAAAATCTCAAAACCAAGCCATACTGTTTCTTAAAAAAAATATGAAATAAGATGGATGGGGTGGAAAATATATATTATTTTATATCAGCCTGTTGCAAAGGAAATATTTGAATGTATTCAACAAGTAAATGTAATACTATAAAGTAAAATATATTTAAAAAATAATAAGAAAGATAGCTGCAAGCAGCAATTATTGGGGCCAAGCAGCCACATCATAAACAAGCACAGCAACAAGCTAGAGAGCAATGGGAAAATTCTCAAACTTTTTGGCAGCATGGTCTGAGCCAGATTTGGTGGAAATTGGGCTAACGGTCTCAGTAGAGTTCAAAACAACAGATTTTTTAACTAATTCAAGATGGTGGACAGGAGGTCGTGTCAATTAGGGTTAATTAGTAGACCAGCCACATGACAATAGACAAAACTATACAAAACTCATTTGATAAAATTTTAATGATTTCTATTGAAAACAACAGTTTGTGCTATCAACATGGATGTCATAACTTTTGGTCTGCATAGTCTGAAGATGATTTGAGTCACGTTTGATGAAGATTGGATCAACGGTCAAGGAGGAGTTAACAAAAGAATGGTTTGAACAAAATCAAAATGGCAGACCAGAAGTTTGTCAGATTATTAACGATTTGCAAGGAATACTTTAAAACCAATTCCATTAAAATAAGCATATACGATCATAAGTTTTTACCAAATTATGATGGGGTTAGTGTGAGGCGAAAATGACAGACCTAAAATTTGGTGTCATCATCTTTTACTATGGCAGAGATACAGCTTCAGTTGTAGTTGGGCATCATGCCAGCACATTTGTGCAGTAAACAAAAACCGTTACACCTATCAACAAATTTTCAATAACTTCTTGTCAGCATGGTCTGAAGATGTCCCGAGTTAAATTTGGTGCAAATCTGCCAAATGATGCTGGAGGAGTTTGAAAAAGTAGGTTTTTGTCTTAAGGCTAAGTGGCGGACAGGAAGTTCAGGTAATTAAAGCATAATTGGTATTGATATTCTCAGGACAACCCAATGAATGTATCGAGACAAGTTTCATAACAATAGACAAAATTAGTCAAAAGTTATTAGCATTTTGAAAAATATCGTTATTTAACCAAAATTGACATAGGATGAAACTTTGAGCATCTTCAGGCACAGTCCTAAAGACACATACCGACTTTCATAACAATTTACCAATGTGTCAATAAGATAAGGAATCAGAGGAAAACATATTTTGATTGTAGCTCATTTGGTTCAAAAGACGCAAAGATACACATGAGAGACATTTTGGACAAGTGGTGGCGCTAGAGAGTTGGGGTTAGAGAGTCCAGATTTGTTGTGGTTGAAGATCAGACTGTCCTCTATTAGTGTGCCAAAGTTTATAATTTAAAACTGTAAAAATATTTTTACTGGAAACAAAAAAATGTATTAAATTAAATTAAATTAAATTATTAAATTAAATTAAATTAATTTAAATTAACGTAAATCATCTTTTGAAAACTATTTGCACAAAACTGTGTGTAGGTATAATGTTTCCACAGTAGTATTGTTGTAATAGAAACACAATAAATCTCTTTTTTTAATTTCCTGACATTAAAATAGGCCTCAAATCCCTCCCATATTGAGGCCGACCGCAATGTGACATAGAAGTGTGGTTTCCCCACCCACCAAATTGATTGACAGTAGCGTAATAACATGCATTCGTTGTAACGTATATAATCATATCCACAAAACAGGATGTGCGCAAAAAAAACTGGGATTAAAAGATCTGTTCAGCTCTCTGTGATCATCAATCATCATCAAATGTGAGCAAGCATTTTAAAAAGTTTAAAACGTTTTTAAAACAGTGCATATTTGTAATAAACACAGTAAGTGTTGCTATGTAATTCATCACCCCAGCCAATGTCAGTACAATTATAAATGAAAACTCTTCAATCCTGGTGTGTGGACGTTAGGTTTATGTTGTACAATAGCATAACAGATGTCCATATAGCAGTCGATTTTAATATGTATCCTGTCAAACATCCCATGCAAAGCAAAGTGTGTGTGTGTGCACGTAAACTTTATAAGACATTTTGCAAGACTCATCATTGCAGAAGGCTTGAATTAACTCTACAACAAAAACATCAATAACAGTTTAAAAAGGTGCTGTAGTAAGGAAGATCTGCTTCATTCTTGTCTGTCACTGTGCTGTTTATCCATCGCATCAGAGCAGTACAAACAGATCATATTGTGCTATGGCTCTAACACGTACACGGGAATGGTGGGTGGGGAGAATTAGCTCATTTGCATTAAAGGACAGTTTAACAAACAAAATCAGCTTCAAAGTTATAACAGCTCAAATTTTCCAGATTTAAAAAGGTATAATAAATAATCTAATGGGTATTTTACAGACACATTCTGGAGACACAAAAGACATTCTAAGGTAAAATAGGTGCCCTTTAAATAAAATAAAATAAATAAAATAAAATAAAATAAAATAAAATAAAATAAAATAAAATAAAATAAAACTTAATTTAATTTAATTTAATTTAATTTAATTTAATTTAATTTAATTTAATTTAATTTAATTTAATTTAATTTAATTTAATTTAATTTAAAGACATCTGACAACCACAATTATGAACGCTTGTAAATGCTTGTTAAAAACTGTGTAATATTTTGTAAGCTCTATTATTATTGTTTTATATACAGATATTAAGTTTTTAATTATGGACGTTTTCTACATTTTAATTATTAATATTTTTTATTACTAAAAAGGACTAAGCTGACAAGAAAATGAATGGACGAATGAATATATAACATCAATAGTTACGCAAGCTATGTCCACTCTAATATATTTTTTATTTGAAACAAGTATTTTTGTAATATTTTTGTCACATCATTTATTCAAAATTTAACATACATTTTCTCATCACAATTACTAACATTAACGTTAAATAACCAATTGAATATCAGTCATAATTGATCTTTTTTGGAAGATTTTAAAGCCACCAGGATTTGTCTTCACTATTATGCTGACACATTGGGGATTGGAC
The DNA here is from genome assembly GCF_052040795.2 of Danio rerio. Lineage (NCBI taxonomy): Eukaryota > Metazoa > Chordata > Actinopteri > Cypriniformes > Danionidae > Danio > Danio rerio. The sequence continues at coordinate 7,913,027 of NC_141028.1, forward strand.
TTTATAAGGTAGCAGTTTTGCACATTGTATAGTCTACAAGAAAGTTTTTGTTTGTTTGTTTAGTTTTTTTTCTCACTCCTAATTAGTACAAGATGCTTTCAGCCTGTTGGTGGGAAGGAAAGTGTTGTCTGCTCTGAGAATTAGCATGAAAACAGGCGTCATGTCAAATCTTAGGAGAGCACATAAATGAATGTTTTGGCTGAAGATTCTCTCCAACCTACAGTAATTAGTGCAGAAAGAAAGAAAAGAAGCACTAACAAACACAAGTGCACGAATTATGTCAGCTGAAAACAACATCAAATGCTTTCATGAAAATCGGTTTGTCTCTTGAGTTGAGGTGAATCTCACTAAAACTATCAAAAATGTCCTAGTCATGTTAAAAAGAAAATATTCTTTTGCAAAAACGAAGCCACAAACATATTTATTTATTTTTGTTACAAAGAGCAAGCGACATATTGTCACCTTGAAATGATAAGGTTCTATCTGCTTTTTGAATGATTTTGATTTGATTTTGAGCTTCAAAGTTTTTGCATTCCATAAAGCAAACAATATGGGCCCTATCATACACCCGGCGCAATGTGGCGCAAGGCGCAGCGCATTAGTCTTTTGCTACTTTTAGCTCGGCGCAAGGGTCATTTTGAGGTGTTGCCCCACTGTTACATCGGGGAGTGACACCAACAACAGAAGGTGGGATCCAAATGCAGGTTTATTCAAAGTCAGGTAAGCGATGGTCAAAACAGGTGCAAACAGATCTATACAGGCAGTCCAGAATTGTAGTCAAACAGGCGAGAGGTCAGAAGGCAGGTGGCTAAACAGGAGAACTGGATAAACAAGGCTAAGATCAAAACACAGGAAACCAAGGCCAGGATAACGCATTGTAATGTCACCTTACAGATAAACAAGACTCGGCAACCTGTGTGTGGAAAAGAGGAGTTTAAATAGTCCAAATAATCATTGTGTGGGTGGCTTCAGCTGTTCAGTTCAGTCTATGACAAGGTTCAGGTGGTGAATGCAATCAAGTTAGATGAATGAGCATGGGTGTCAGGGAGAAGTGCATGTATGAAAATGTAGTCCAGGAAAAGGCGGAAGTGTAGTTCTAAGTGTGTGTTTGTGTGGTGGTTGTTTGCTGGTGAACATGACAGCCACGCTGTTTAAATAGCAAATGCCTTTGCGCTCAAATGTGCGCCCATAGGCGTTCTGGTCTAAAAAAGCAGGCTTGTTTTGGCGCGTTGCTATTTTGAGAAACTGTAAATAGTCTGTTCTTTAGACATGTCTGTTCTTTAGAAGTGCGCCTGGCTTACACACTACACACAAGATGCAGAGCAATAGGCAAATATCTTTACATATGAAAAAGATATAATATCTTATATCTATTGACGTAAAGTAAGTTTACTTTCGCTTTTGCTCTCGTGGATAGGGAAACCTTACCGAACAGACATCAATTAGCCTATAAATGATTAATTTCGTTTGTTAAGCGTTAAGATTAGTTTCTTATTTTCTAAATTCAGTTCTAATTTCCAGCAAACGAATAAATGAACAACAAAAATATAGTGTGGTCAAAATACTGAGTTATTTCCAAATAAACCTGCCATGCCCCATATGGTTTAAATTTTGAAAGGTGGACAAATCTAAACTTGTTTTTAATAAAAACCAATATAAATATGGATATAATAAATAATACTGCTAATAATAATACCATTATGCAAAAGCAAATTGAATGAACTGAAAAAGCCTCCCAAGATGAAGAAAGTAAGGCAGTGGTTTTTAAATCTTCATGTAGGCTAGAAATTAATATGTTTTGTAATATTTTAATAATTTATATTTATATCCTGTATATATCCTTATATATATATATATATATATATATATATATATATATATATATATATATATATATATATATATATATTAAGGGTGGAGCCGAACCCGAATACGGTATTCGGAAAGGCACGAATAGTGTGTTTTTACGAATACTTATTTCGAACAAATACTTGAAAAATTATTTGTATTCGGGAGCAAGAAAAACACTATATCAAAAAGCAGCGTTTCCTCATGAGACCACAGTGCATGCCCGCGTGAGTGAGTGAGTGAGAGAGAGAGAGAGAGAGAGAGAGAGAGAGAGAGAGAGAGAGAGAGAGACGCTCAGTCGGAGGGCGGGGCGGAGGTAAAAGCTGTCTCGCACAAGCTTCTCCACAGATACAGACAGAGAAGGCTCGGCTGAGCGAAAAAATACTACACTGCATCACTATTTTTGTTAAATAGATTTTTGTACCTTAATTGGGTTCCACATGCAGTTTATAAACTTGTAGTGCTCTGTTTACGCAACGTTAGCTCTGTTAGCGCAGTAATTTACACAATAGACTGTTGACAGAGTAACGTTAACGTTCGTTTATAAAGGTTAAAATGATGCTTGTGCTGTTGTGTCGAATAGTATGCACCTATGGGAGTTATATGGTATGTCTACATTACTGTCTTTTGCAGACAGCAAGATATATGCTATAGGCTAGTTAACATTAGCATAGCTTCCCGTCACTTTTTATTAACTTGAAACTCCTCAAATACATTTGGGCACCCGAATAGAAAAAGAGTGAGACTGCTGCTGAGCCATTTCTTGGTCCTCCACCAGTCAAAAAAAAACAAAACAAAAAAACTTCATGTTCTTTGTGGAAGAATTTTACAGTCAGTGGAGCTGCAGATAAAACAAACTGATACTGTATAATGTGTGCAAAAGTGAAATCAGCAGAGATATTAAACATCTGTCAACATCTTCTATGCATAATCTTTCATTTCTTTTCGGCTAAGTCCTTTTATCAATCTGGGGTTGCCACAGTGGAATGAACCACCAATTTATCCAGCATATGATTTACGCAGTGACTGCCCTTCCAGCTGCTACCCAGCACTGGGAAACATCTATACACTCTCTTTCACACACATACAATAGGGACAATTTAGCTTACCCAATTCACCTGTATTGCATGTGTTTGGACTGTGGGGGAAACCGGAGCACCCGGAGGAAACCCACGCCAACATGGGAAGAACCCAGTCAGGGCTTGAACCAGCAACCTTCTTGCTGTGAGGCGACAGTGCTACTCACTATGCCACCGCGCAACCTTCTATGTAATGTATTATCACATGCACTAAAAGCATCCTCTCCTGATACTGTCTGTAAACCCCCCACAAGCATCAATCCCCTCAATCAGCCCAGCTATGTTCTGCTAAATCCTCCACAAGCACCAAACCATCAACACAGCCACATTCTGCCCCAGCAAGTCAGTTTCAGACATAAAAAAAACACAAAAAAAAAAAAACTTTGTGTCTTTTTTGTGGCTGGCAGATGACAATATCAGGGCTGTATCTTTTAGTATTATATAGAATACTTTTGTTCTGCCAGATCCCCCAGGCAGGGTTTCATTTAGATTTATTTAGTTAATTTTAGTATTTGGAATTCTGTCCATTGGAAAAAAGTTCTTTCTGAAGAAGAACAGTTTTTTTGAAGTATTATTTGTTTTTATTCTGTCTATTCAGTGTCCTTCAACAAGAACGGTGGTGGTGGGGTTCATAATATTCACAATGGGAATTTATTAGTTGTTGGTTTAACCATGGATGAGATAATGGCTTCTATGTTATTTTCTTTTCAATGACATTTCTTGTCACATGTTCAAAAACAACAACCAATATTGCATATCTATAATTTATATAATGGGTATAATTAAACAATACTTTCACTATAATGTAAATTAGAAGTGTAATAGAAAAAATATATATTTTTGCGCCATTTTGAATTTTACTCGAATACAAATACAAATACAAATACTTTTCCCCCCTCAACAAATACAAATACCGGTTGCTCCGCACATCCCTAATATATATATATATATATATATATATATATATATATATATATATATATATATATATATATATATATATATATATATATATATATATATAAATGATTAAAATATTACAAAACATATTAATTGTACAGTATACTATGGCCAATACATTTACTACTTTTAATATATTTTACTACTATTAATTTATTTATTTTATTTCATTAAATTTAATTATTTTATTCCTTGGCTGAAAAAAAGAAAATAAACCTTTTTTTTGGTTTGTTTTTGTTTTGTTTTTTTACAATGCAGCATCACATGGATTCAACAATGGATTTAACATATATATATATATATATATATATATATATATATATATATATATATATATATATATATATATATATATATATATATATATATAATGCATGCAGCAACAATAACATTGCACATTCCTTCACGGCTCCATTTGTTGGTGTACAGTATAAAGCTGCTCTATGACATAAAAGCAAAGCGTTACTGTGAGAGAAAAAAAATGCTTTTATAAATGCTGTATTGATTCAATTATCCCACATTTTTTGACGGCAGCCTTGAGGTGCACCTGTGAGCTCATTTAAACCAAGACTCTTATCATAAGAGTGTGTGTGTGCGTGCATTTGTTTGCATGCATGATGTGACTTTGTGTTGGCAGCCAGCAGAAAATGGAGAGTGTGTATATGCACACACTGCTCTATTGTCCATCTGATTGTATTGAAGTAAAGGAGTGTGAAGCCGCGGCAAACAGTCAATAGCATGAAATTGGAAACTATGAGGCCGCGTTTCAATCAGAGAAGGAGGGAGAGCCGCGCCGCTATTGACTTACGATCCTGTCACAATCCCTTGATTAAAAATATAGCTGGGTTCAATTTCACAGCATTGACTGACTTATTGATTGCTATTTCTGTACTCGAAGTAGCTTTCGCAAGAAATGAATTGTAGTTATTTGGACGAAGGGAGAACATTACTGAAGGCCGGGGGGAGAACCGTACGCACTTTTACCGCGGCGCCCAGAAAGTGTTATAAATTTTATGCAGTCTACTTTTTTGGAAAGAAAGCATCCTGTGAGCTCAGCAAACTGCTTGGAAATGTCTCCAGACGGCATGAAATCAAACCTGGAGATAAGTGGCTTTTAAGTTTTATCATTGGACTTTGCTGACAAGGTGTACTGAATAAATTCAAAAATAATAATATATCATTATATTTACACATGCCAACCAGCAGTTAGCAAAACATAGATTGATAGCAGTTATAAGAAAATATTATATTTATTGGATATTTCAAATAGTTAATGCTGCTGTTGTTGTTTTTGTATTATTATTATTATTATTATTATTAAAAATATTATTATCATTATTAAAATTATTATTTAGTAGTAGGAGTAGTAGTGGAAGTAGTATCAGTATTATTACTACCACCACTACTACTATTATTACTACTAATACTACTACTACTACTAACACCACCACCAACACCAACAATTATTGCTATTATTATTATTATTATTATTATTATTATTATTATTATTACTACTACTACTACTACCACTACTACTACTACTACTAATAATAATAATAATAATAATAATAATAATAATAATAATAATAATAATAATTATTATTATTATTATATTAACACAAATTATTATTATTATTATTATTATTATTATTATTATTATTACTATCAACAATTATTATTAACAATAAACACACATTATTATTATTATTATTATTATTAGTAGTAGTAGTAGTAGTAGTAGTAGTAGTACTATTACTCCCTTTTATTGTTAATATTAACGTTACTAATTGTTATTATTATTATATATTTTATTATTACTGTTTTTATTGTAGTTTAATCAATATTTTGAAAGAGTGTTTATTTTAATGTTCTATACATTTCAGTTTTAACTTTAAATAATTTTGTTTCATTTTTGTAATTTCTAGTTTTTTTGTAGTTACAGTCTGTTCTTGTTTTGTTATATTGTACACTATATATTTACACTATATTACATTTTAGTAAATTTCTTGTGTGCGTCAGGTTTACACATTTCTAATGTACTGATATTAGTTCCTTCCTAAATATGTATTTTAGTTTTAATGTCAACATCTGAAGTTTTAGTTATTTTACTGAATCCAATTAAAAGGAAGCAAAACCCGAAATGTTGAATAAAAACAAACAACAAAAAAACTACAAAATAAAATTAAAAATGCTGAAATTATAAAGTAAAATTTTAGTAATTATCTTATATTATTAATATCATATTATTATTTTTCAAATATTTCACAGTATTTCCTATAATATTTTTTCTTCTGGAGAAAGTTTTATTTGTTTTATTTTGGCCAAAATAAAAGCAGTTTATTACCCTAACTTGCCTAGTTAAGCCTTTAAATGTCACTTTAAGCTGAATACTAGTGTCTTGAAAAATATCTAGTAAAACAGTATGTACTGTCATCATGGCAAAGTTAAGAGAAAGTGGTTATTAGAAATGAGTTATTTAAGCTTTTATGTTTACAAATGTGTTGAAAAAAATCTCTTTGTGAAACAGAAATTGGGGAAAAATATACAGAAGAGCTAATAATTCAGACTTCAACTGCACACTTAATGCATACAGTACAAAGTAACTATGCAACAACTATACAACCTAGTCAAGAAACACTAGTGATTTCACTAGTATTTCTGAAATCCTCACTATTTCAGACTGATAAACTAGGAAGGATATAAAAGCAGTACATCTACATCCTGACTCCTGCAAAAGCATGTAAAGCCAGCAAATCAGATTGAAGCTTGAAGCCCTTGCCATTTTTGTTAGCAATAAACATCAGATGATCAATGAGCGGTTTGTGCACGCTGGCGTCTGAGGACAAGACTATCTATTACTCCTAATGCTGGGTTTTAGAGAACATCAGTCTTTCAGAGAGCACAACAGAACCATAACCTGACTGAAAAGTGGCTGCTGTTGAGAAAGGTCAAAGCAGAGCAGGCTTTTTTCAGCTTCTTTTACTTTTCTTGAAGAAACTCTTTGATGACTGGGGCTCGGGCTCCGTCTGCATCACGCACTGACACACAGCTGCAGGTGTTTGATGGGCTGGAAATGGATGTCAGTCTGTAAAGCGTCTCTATGCTGCATCGCTAACTCTGTCACGGATGCTCTTCTGCACCCTCAGCTTTCATTTCACACTCATTTCTTTCTATCTATCTATCTATCTATCTATCTATCTATCTATCTATCTATCTATCTATCTATCTATCTATCTATCTATCTATCTATCTATCTATCTATCTATCTATCTATCTATCTATCTATCTATCTATCTATCTATCTATCTATCTATCTATCTATCTATCAAAATGAATCTGAAACCTGAAAAAACTGGTTTTAGACCACAATAATTATGGTGTGGGGGCTCCTTTTGCGGCTAATAAAGCCTCAATTTGTCTTGAGAATGACAGATACAAGTTCTGCAAAGTGGCCAGAAGGATTTTGAGCCATTCTTCTTGCAGGATAGTTTCCAGGGGCCTCATAAATCAACACTGCGTACGCACAAAAACTTTGCTTATGCCAGGTATTGTGCTCACGTTTGGATTTAATAATAATAAAATTAACGTGAGAATGTGCGTTAGTCCGCACCAACTTCATATCCAACCCGGGCTCATTGTGGAAATGTAGTCCCGCAGACGTTTCTGGAGACCGTGGTATACGTCCCAGCGGGTAAGTACGGCTGCAGTTTTTGTTTTTGTGCATCCGCGAGAGCCCGCTGTTGCGTGCTTTTTCGCGTCTCAGACGCCTCTCGCGAGTGCGGTTCGCGCCCGCACTGTTCTCACTGTTTTTTTTTCTACCACGTTTTCGGATTTCGCCGCGTTCTCACCCTGTCACGAAACTCGTTCACTTAATTTTTAGGATTCTGTTTTTGTCTTATCTGATTGCTGGAATCGCTCTTCCCCGCACTCGAAACCGATTGCCGTGGTCGACTCCTCTCTGCATCTCGAGCCTGCCGACTTACACTGTGAGCTGAGTGGACAAACAGGTTGCAGCGGGGAAGCCCTCCACAAGGAGGTATCGCACAAGCCCTCCACAAGGAGGTATCGGCCGGCAAGCGCGATTGAGAACAGCGTCACACCGTCCCTTAGCGTTCGCTTGAAAAAAATAAACGCGGCCATACATACCCGCCGGGACGTATTCCGCTGTCTCCAGAAATGTCCGCGGGACTACGTTTTCAGAATGAGCTTGGGTTGTTCATATCTGGCGTACATGTATTTCTTGTGTGTGTTTGTTTAATTTCTATTGGCGACTCCTAGAGGAAATTGTGTTTACAGTTTTTCTTGATTGCTTTGATGCAGCCGTCAACTGAAAATCCACATTTTCAAAACAGTTAACACACAGGCCTAAACAGCGGCACTCATGGTCAAAATGACACATTTTGGTTGCAAAACACACATACCGCATCAAAACATTAACAATATGCAGCAAAAACTAGTTTTACCTTCAAACAACACAACTTGCAAACAAGTGAGCTCTTTCAATTAATCATTACACAATGGATAACAAAATACAACACACAGAACTTAGTGTAAATCAGTTGCTTACCATTGTAGTCTATTGTCAATGCCATGTGCTGTCTTTCTATTTGGGCTGTCAAATTTGCCTTTTTGCAAAGAATTGGATCCAGAATAAGAAATTCTTTGATTAAATTTATATTAAACTCATGACATTATTCAAATTTTGGATGAAAACTGAAATACTGTATAGTATATATATATATATATACCCATCATGTGATTTAGAATATATAAAAGCCTTATTAGAGGACTGTAACGGGGAGACTGACACGGAGGGATCCATTTTGCAGTATTTATTAAGTCACACTTAAACATCAACAACTCGCACAGTTGTGCGGACATACAACATACACATCAAGGGAGACGTAGCAGATAACAGACACAGTGTGATTACCAGGCTTGGGTCAGAGGCAGGCAGCGTGATTCAGAGTCCGTGTAACAGGCTTTGGTCAGGGGCAGGCAGCGAGAATCAGAGTCCGAGGAAACAGGCTTTGGTCGAGGGCAGGCAGAAGACAGAGCAGAGTCGTGAAACGGGCTGAAGTGGTAAACGGGAGATCAGGCAGGATAGAACGCTCAGAAATGCTGGCCGGGGCTAAACAAGACTTCGCAGAGAACTGGAGTTAGAGTGTGGCTTATACAGGAGCGTGGGTCGTTAACTGGATTCAGTTCAGGTGTGTGCACGATCAGTCTAGGTGGATGATGTAATGCTTAGAAATCCGGGGATGGCGGCCTCTGCTGGCCAGCGAGGGGAATGACTGGGACCGAGTCGGTGACAAGGACATTGTCAATGGTCGAATCCAAAGGGAACGCTTTTTTAAGGATCACAGTGATTTTCTGGCCCACGATGATGACTAGCTTATTAGCCATTTCAGATTCCCAAGAGCTATCCTCTTCTAGCTCTGTGCTGAGTTGGGTCCAAATTTGGAAACCGGGCTTTCACAACCAACAGGAAAAGACATAAAAGCCTCCAATCCAAGTGAACTCTGTTTCAAGGGCAGGTAAATTTGAGTGTCATCTGCATAACAGTGGAAAGACAGGCCATGTTTTCTAAAAAATAGAACCCAGGGGAAGCAATTGATGCATGTCCAAAAGCATTTGCAATTTGTTGAAAGGAATGAGAAACTGCTACTATGATGTGCACAGATGACTGTTTTGAGAAATGCATTAACTGTTGTGCAAATGTAAATAGTGTTGTGTAAAAGGCACCAAAGCCACTGAGAAAAACTGTAAATGTTTCCTTTTGGTATTGGCATTTAAATAAAATTAATAATTTAAAGCAAGCCATTTTTTAGATTATTTATATGTCTTAAAATCATCATTAAGACCCCAAGCAAATCAATTTTCACACCTGATTTCAACATCGCCTTCATAACGCATCCAATTTCTGGGTTAAACAAGATGAAAGAAAAACTAATTAGTTGCTTTTTGTCTTGTACAGTTTTTCAGTAAGAGTAATGAAGGATAAAGTTGCCCTTGTTTGCTCTTGTTCACGTATCAAGGGTTATATTAAATCAGCATGGCAGCCGCTTCTCCGTCTCATCTTTTAAAAAACAAATCTGCCACATGTGGAGCATCAGATGTGTGATGTTACACCTCAAAAATGAATTAAACACATTTTCTCGACCATGCATTCAGCAAACCCAGACCTTTAAAAAAAGAAGTCTAATTTGTGCTGTAGTAAAAGGTTCAATATTCTAGCCCAAACTTTTGCATTTAATTTAATTTAATTACATAGCAATTATTCCTTCATATTTAAAGGCTTTAATAATCACCAGGCGAAATGTCAGTTTTTTGATTTCTAACATTGAATGCGTCGGTACGCTTTAAAACCTAAAGCACCTAGAGAGAGGCAATCTTGTCTGGTTCCCATGGCAACAAATAAATTTTAGCTCTTGACCTTTATTGAATAACAGAATTACACACAGCAGTTTATGTTCCAATTAATAAATGCCCGGAGGAAGGCCATTTACCATCCCCAAAATTTTTAAAAAACAACATGTTTGGAAGGCAAATCCTAAAGCTGATGAATTTTAGAATTGCTTTACTTTGCTGTCTACAGTCACGTTCGCTAGACTCCAATCAAAGAAAGGTTAGTCTAATCAAGGCTTATACTGGAAGCAATAAATCAGGACCAAAAGTAGTACTGGGTTGGACCCTCTTTTGCCTTCAGAACTGCCTTAATCCATTGTTGCATAGATTCAACAAGGTTCTGGAAATATTCCTCAGACATTTTGGTCCATATTGACATGATAGCATCTCCTGTTTCACCACATCCAAAAGGTGCTCTATTGGATTGAGATCTGGTGATTGTGCAGGCCATCTGAGTACAGTGAACTTACTGTCATGTTCAAGAAACCAGTCTGAGATGATTTGCGCTTTATGACATGTTGAGTTATCCTGATAAAAGTAGCCATCAGATGATGGGTACACTGTGATTATAATGGGATGGACATGGTCAGCAACGATACTCAGGTAGGCTGTGGCGTTGACATGATGCTCAACTGGTACTAATAATTGTGCCAAGAAAATATCCCCCACACTATTACACCACCAGCATCAGCAGCTGCCCGAACGGTTGATACAAGCAAAATGAATCCATGTTTTCATGTTGTTGATGTCAAATTCTGACCCTACCATCTGAATGTCACAGCAGAAATTAAACTTCAAACCAGGCAACATTTTGCAATTTTCTATTGTCCAATTTTGGTGTTCCTGTGCAAATTGTAGCCTCGATTTAATGTTCTTAGCAGACATAAATGACACCAGGTGTGGTTGGATGTGGTGTGCATTCAGAGATGCTCTTCTCCATACCTCGGTTGTAATGAGTGCTTATTTGAGTTACTGTTGCCTTCTATCAGCTGGAACCAGTCTGGTCATTCTCCTCTGACCTCTGACATCAAAAAGACATCTGCGCTTACAGAACTGCAGGTCACTGGATATTTTCTTTGCCGCCAGCTAGCTCTCTGCAACTCTCACATGGTGGCCCTCTGAAGCTAAGCAGGGCTGCACCCGGTAAGTTCCTGGATGAGAGACCACATGGAAAAGCTATAGGTTGCTGCTGAAAGTGGTGTTAATGAGACCAGCAGGGGGCGTCCAACCTGTCGCCTGTGTGGGTCCTACTGCCCCAGTATAGTAAAGGGGACTCTATTAAGGATGTCACGATCCTCCAAATCCTCGATTCGATTACATTTTCGATTCTAAAGCCACGATTCGATTCGATTTTCAATTATGAATAATTAATTAATGACCAATTAATTATTTGTAGCCTACCGTTTAAACTACCTGACCTGCATGGTCTTTGTTTTACCCATAAACAAATCATACAGTAAATGAATAAAGGCAAGATACACACATAATTACCACCTGTCAATCACTTTTTCTGCGGGACTCGTGAATAGGCAGTGATCTGTGTCGTTATAATGGCGTCGGTAAAAAAGACGCACAACCAACAGGAACCAGCCAACAGTATCTGAGGTGTTCGCTAAAATGACAAAGTACAAGTGAGTGAAAGATTGAAGCAGTCCTCTGACTGCCTGGACCTGCTGTCTCCAGCTCATATGGCTGTGTGTGCGTCTGTGTGGTCACGTGATGTGCAGTTTCAAAGGTAAGTTAGAGAGGAAGGAGGGCTGCTCAGAAATGCTACACGCCACTGTGGACGTCAAATCGTTGTCGTTCTAAAATGCCATTTAAAAACAAAGACAGTGTAAACAGGGCCTGAGTGTGTACTTTTCGCGAGCGGATTTGCAACGGGGGCGGGTGGAGGATCGCGATGCCGGTGTTGTCTATCGGATGAACCGTACGTAATACGTACATAGCAGAGCTTGCAAAACTGTGTTTTTTGTCGACAACACGAACGTTGTCAACATAACTCACTGGAAATCCAAAATGCTTACACACCGGCAACTTCATTGAAAGAGGAGAGGGTTTAAGCTCTGTCGACGGGTCTCCTGCTTCTGCAGTTTAACAAGCACTTCAACAAGCCAGTTTTTTTTTCCCGCTTGGCAAGCCAAGCTGATGTGACATGGGGGCGTGGCAGCATCGACGATTCTATTTTTTGATTCGATAATCGAAATTGAACATAAATTTCGATCGATTTCGATTAAAAATCGAAATCGTGACACCCCTAGACTCTATACTGCTCAGTGAGCCCCGTCTTTCGTATGAGAGGTTAAACCGAGGTCCTGACTCTCTGTGATCTTTAAAAATCCCTGGATGTCCTTCGAAAAAGAGTAGGGGTTAAACCCTGGCATCCTGGCCAAATTTGCTCACTGGCCTATGTCCATCATGGCCCCCTAAAAATTCCAATACAATGATTGGCTTCATCTCTTCTCCACCAATCAGCTGGTGTGTGGTCTGGCACAATATGGCTGCCGTTGTGTCATCCAGGTGGATGCTGCACACTGGTGGTGAATGAGGAGATTCCCCCCAATGTGTAAAATGCATTGAGTGTCCAGAAAAGCGATATATAAAAAGGAATTATTATTATTATTATTATTATTATTATTATTATTATTATTTTCAGACCATTATCTGTAAACTCTAGAGATGGTTGTGCATCCCAGAAGATCAGCAGTTTCTGAAATACTCAGACCAGCCCGTCTGGGACTACAACCATGTCACATTCAAAGTCACTTATCTTCCCCACCACATTTCTTCCCCATTCTGATGCTCAGTTTAAATTGCAGCAGATCGTCTTGATCATGTCTACATGCCTAAATGCACTGAGTTGCTGCCATGTGATTGGCTGACTAGAAATTTGCGTTAAGCAGCTGGGCAGGTGTACCTAATAAAGTGGCCGGTAAGTGTATGTAGGCTGTTATTATGTAGCCTCATTTCAAACAAAAGTATAAGACAGCGCCGACTGCACATTTAAAGATAATGAGTTCACTGTAGTTTAGTGAGTGCATTTGCATTTTAAAATCTCAATATAGTCAATTACGATCTAAGTATAGATTAAGTCATCATCATCAACAAACAGTATTGTTCACATTCAGTAATGCCACAGGGCTACAGCTGAATAGGTTGAAATAATCATTAGGTAAAAGACATCCCGGTATAATTAAGTTCACCTTAACTATTAGATTTGAGTTTGTTGGCATTAGAATGGCAATTCAACAGCACATTTTCTGTTGTTATCATACTTACTGTTAATATACAGGATATGCATTAGACAAAATGCGCTGTATACTAGATCTCACTATTATAATTTTAAGATATTAAAGTTGTGTTGATGATATGGCATGTAATATCTGGAAATTGTGAATCATTTGAGATTGTTAACATAGTATAAAATAAAAACAATTATGTTTAACTAATAATAATAATAACAACAATAACAACAACAACAACAACAACAACAACAACAACTATTATTATTAATATTATTAAGAATAATGATTTTATTATTATTATTATTATTATTATTATTATTATTATTAAATAGCACAATGAATAAATGATTAAATATAAAAAAGTATTAAATATTATTATTATATTATTATTATTATTATTATTATATTTGATGTTAAGTTTAAGAAAATATTATTCCTTTTTTAATATTTTTTTTAATCTTTTATTTTATGTTAATGTCTGCTTTAGATTACATTTAAATAAATTGCCTACTATGTCTATATTAAAATGTCTATTAAAAAAAATTTAATTTGGTGTAATGATTTAGTATTACTGTTACATTTAAAGAAACAACAACAATCAAAAAAAAAAAAAAAAAAAAAACCCACCAACCAACCAACCAGCATAAATAGGAAAACGGACAAGCAAGCAAACAAACAATGAATAAGTATATTGATAATAAATAAATAAGCATGTGTTTTATATTAAAAACAGTTTTTGTCATGTATTGAGATAAATATGTAAGCTAATATGTAAGAGATCATTCAATAAAACAGGATTGAAGGTATTTTAGTTTTAAAATCACAGGAACCAAAAAAAAAGTGTTTACTTAACGTGTGATTATTTCATTTTTAATGGTTGGCTTGCAAAAGTTACAAAACCACATGCCACTCTCTAAAATGCTAAAAACACTATTTTGAGAAGTAGATGTTTTGAATTATTGAGATTATGTTGCTGTCAAGTTGAGACATGCAGTGTCATGCACTGTAAAAATATCAGTAAAATTAGCAGTTTTCTCTATTTTGGAATTCATGCTTTTATTTTTCTCCCATTTATTTCTGCTTTTCAATTGAATTATGTGCTCTTGATCTTTCTTCCAAGAACTTTTACCCTTGACAAGTTTGAAAAGTACATTTTATTATCATTTTAACAGTTTAAAGTTATATAATGTCTGGGTTGACATTAAAACCTTAATAAACCTTAATGACATTAAAAACCTTAATAAACTGCCAGCACATTCTGTTATTTTACAGACTCATTTCTCCATATATTATTTCTTAAACATGATATGATTTCGAACAGCTAAAATGTTGATAAAAGACACTTTGCTAAACTGTAGTTGAATTTTCAACATCAAAAGTCAACAAAGCAGTGATCAACATCTCATGATGCAATTCACAACAAACACTTGAGTATCACAAAATATGCAAACCATTTACATACAGTCAACTCAGAATTATTAGCCCCCTGTTTATTTTTTCGAAGAGAAGATTTTTTTCAACACATTTTTTAACATAATAGTTTTATTAACTAATTTCTAATAACTGATTTATTTTATTTTATCTTTGCTTTGATTACAGTAAAAAAATATTTGACTAGATATTTTCAGGCCTCTTCTATTCAGCTTAAAGTGACATTTAAAGGATTAACTAGGTTAATTAGGTTAACTAAGCAAGTTACTGTATAATGATGGTTAGTTTTGTACTATCAGAAAAAAAATAGCTTAAAGAGGCTAATAATATTGACCTTAAAATGTTTTTTTTTTTTTTTTTTAACTTCTTTTATTCTAGCCGAAATAAAACTAATAAGACTAATAAAAATAAGTTTCTCCAGAAGTTTCTCCAGAAGAAAGAATATAATCAGATACACTGTGAAAATTTCCTTGCTCTGTTGAACATAATTTGGGAAACAATAATAAAAACTAAATAAATATTAAAAAATTAACGGAGGCTAATAATACTGACTTTAACTGTATATAATTTTTATAGTGTACCATAAAATATTATCACTTCAAATACTATGCAATCCACAACATTATCAAACAATTCTGGTCAACTTGTGTTGAATACACTAATCCTAATGATGCCCAATTCTGCTGCTACGAGAGAACTTTAGTGAAGACTTGCTGTATAGAGCCATGTGCTTTTATGTGTCCGAGCGTATCAGAGCCGTGTCCGGTGAAGCTGCCTGTGAGAGAATCAGAGCCATGGAGACAAACGGCCAATAAACAGCTGCTTTATGCTGATAAGAAACCACACGATCGCCAGAGAAAACCATATCATTAGTGACCATAAACAAACATTATGGTCTGGTCACCTTTGAAACACGATGTTCTACAATTTGACCGCTGCTTATTATCATCCATGCTTATTTACTGTCATAAGACGCTTGCTGCTGACGCTCCGCAAATGCAGATGGAATTTGCTTGCATTAAACACGCCATGAAAGAGTAAAAGCAGACATTTGCAGGGGGAAGAAAAGCTGAAATAAGCAAGGATTATAGACTGATTTCCTGCTGCATCAAACCTGAAAAGTATCTCTTATTGAAACTAAGTGAATTTGCTTGGTAAAGAAATTAACATTCACCATCACTATGTTGCCAGGTTGTTTTACTGAACTGGGCTATTTTAAAAATGGCATTAAACATGAGGTTTGCTGGCAGCTAGCTCTCTGAAACTCTTACATGGTCACCCACTAAAGCTAAGCAGCGCAGCGCCCGGTCAGTTCCTGGATGGGGGACCACATAGAAAAGCTAGGGTGCTGCCGTAAGTTATGTTAGTTCCCAGCAGGGGGCACTCAACCTGTGTTCCCTGTGGGTCCTAACGCCCCAGTATATTGATGGGGACTTTATACTGCTCAGTTAACACCATCTTTCGAATGAGATGTTAAACTGAGAGCCTGATCTCTCGTCGTTAAAAACCCTAGAATGTCCTTAAAAAAAAAAAAAAGATTAGGGGTTTAACCCCGGCATCCTGGCTAAATAAATGTTTGTGTGTAGACAAATAAAAAGCAGAAAAGAACCAGAATTAAAGCTATTAGACTGAAATTTGATGATATCAGAGACAATTTTACGTTAAAAAGATAAGATTTAAGGCGACATAGTGGCGCAGTAGGTAGTGCTGTCGACTCACAGCAAGAAGGTCGTTGGGTCGATCCTCGGCTCAGTTGGCATTTCTGTGTGGAGTTTGCTTGTTCTCCCTGAGTTTGCATGGGTTTCCACTGGGTGCTCCGGTTTCCCCCACAGTCCAAAGACTTGCGGTACAGGTAAATTGGGTAGGCTAAATTGTCTGTTGTGTACGAATGTGTGTGTGGATGTTTCCCAGAGATGGGAAAACAAAGCGCATCCGCTGCGTAAAAATGTGCTGAATAAGTTGGCAGCTCATTCCGCTGTGGCGACCCCAGATTAATAAAGGGACTAAGCCGACAAGAAAAAAAATGAATGGGATAAGATTTAACAACAATTAGCATATAAACAATGTTTTGATATTATTTATTAAATATTTTATTTTGCTGTGTTGCCAGGTTGTTTCACTGAACTGGGTTATTTTGAACATGCCATTAAAAATGACAGAGCTACAAATTTCCGTGTAAAAAGGCCACCAAAATGTTTATTTGCAGACAAAATAAATTAAAATAGAAGTTTTTCTTCATGAGTATTGATCTTTAGAGTGAATACCTGGCAACATAAAGACTGCTGGAAGGATAAAATGTAACAAAACGTGCATGTAAACAATGTTGTGACAATATTATTTATTATATCTTTTAGTTAGCTGTGTTGTCAAGTTGTTTCACTGAACTATTTAAATGTCATTAAAAATGACAGAGCTACAGGTTTCACGGTGGCCAAAATGTTTACTTGCAGACAAAATAAAAAAGGAAAATTGTTGTTTTTTCTAGTGAGTATTGATCTTTAGAGTGAATACCTGGCAACCTAAAGACTGCTTGGAGATGTGTTTGTCACATGAGTTTTGCACAAATTAGCGACTGAAAGCAGATTAATTGAGTTTGCTCTTGGAGACTTGTTAAATGTTTGTGTTTAGACAAAAAATAAATAAAAAAATAAATAAATTGAAAACTATTAGGCTGAGATCTGATAATATTGGAAAAGACTTTAATAGTAAAAAGATAAAATGTAACAAAAACTGCATATAAACAGCATGTTGTGTTATTGTTATTTATTATATATTTTGTTTAGCTGTGTTGCCAGGTTGTTTCACTGAACTGGGCTATTTTGAAAATATCATCAAAATGACAGAGCTACGGGTTTTGCTGTGAAATATTTATTTGCAGACAAAATAAAAAATGAAATTGGTTGTTTTTCCTAATGAGTATTGATCATTAAAAATAATACCAGGAAACCTAAAGAGGGTAAATAAAGGGGATGTGTGTAGATGTGTTTGTCGCATGAGTTTTGCATACATCAGTGATTTTAAGGCAGATTAATTGACTTCACTTTTAGAGCATAATTAAATGTTTGTGTGTAGACAAAAACAAACAATCAAAAAAACAAACAAATAAATAAAAACAAACAAACAAACCCTGAGTATTTAAGATACGATAAGATCTGATAAGCAGAAAGTAATTTAATGTTAAAAAAGATCAAATGTAACAATGTAACAAATAACAATGTAACGTAACAAAAACTAGCATATAAACAGAATGCTATGATAATATTATTTATTATATATTTTATTTAGCTGTGTTGCCAGGTTGTTTTACTGAACGCAGTTATTTTGAAAATGGCATTAAACATGACTGAGCAACAGGTTTTATTATAAGATGGCCACCAAAATATTTATTTGCAGACAAAATAAAATAAAAAAAAACAGATGATTTTCTTAATAAAGTATTGCTCTTTAGAGTGAATACCTGGCAACCAAAAAACTGCAAGGAGGATAAGTGAAGATGTATGTGTAGATGTGTTTGTCATATGCATTTTGCACACATCCGTGATTATGGCAGATTCATTGAGTTTGCTTTGAGACTAATTAAATGTTTGTGTGTAGACGAAAAAAAAGGATTAAAGCTATTATGCTGAGATTTAATATCTGAGAGGATTTTAATGTCAAAAACATCAAATGTTTTAAAAAACTAGCATAGAAACAGAATGTTACAATACTATTATTTATTATACATTTTATTTAGCTGTGTTGCCAGATTGCATTACTGAACTGGGTTATTTTGAAAATGCCATTAAAAATGACAGAGCTACATGTTTCACTGTGATCAAAATGTTTACTTGGAGACAAAATAAAAAAAAAAGGAAAATTATTATTATTATTTTTAATGAGTATTGATCTTTAGAGTGAATACCTGGCAAGCTAAAAACTACTGGGAGGGTGAGTGAGGGAAACGTGTGGGGATATGTGTTTAATGCAAGAGTTTTGCACATCAGCATATTTTAGGCAGATTAAGTTTGTTATTGTGGAGTAATTAAATGTATGTAAACAAACAAACAAACAAACAAAGAAACAAACAAACACACTCAAAGCTACTAGACTAAGATCTGATAACATCGGAGAGGATTTTAGAGGTAAGATATAAAATGCAACAAAAAGTGCATATAAACAATGTTGTGATGCTATTATGTGGTATATCTTTTATTTAGCTGTGTTGCCAGGTTGTTTTACTTTGAAAAAAAAAAAACTCATTAAAAATGACAGTGCCAAGTTTTAATATAACATGGCAACCAGAATGTCTATTAGCAGACAACATAAAAAAAGAAAATGGATGTTTTTCTTAATGAGCATTGATTTTTAGAGTAAATACCTGGCAATCGAAAGAAAGTAAGTTGAGGGAGACGTGTGTGGAGATGTGTTTGTCACACGAGTTTTGTACACATCAGCGATTTTAAGGCAGATTAATTGAGTTTGCTTTCATGGAGTAATTAAATGTGTGTTTTGTAGACAAAAACAGTAGCAAATCTGGAGGAGAGCAAAACAAAGAGTACCAAGATGAAAATACTGAAAATATCAGAGAAAATTTTTATCTTAAATGATATTATTAATTAATATTATTATTAATTAGCTTACCATAAGTTGTAATAATAATTTTTATATTATTAAGTTGATATATTATTAATATAATAATGTCATCATTTAACATAACAGACATATCAATGTGCCAGTGCTGGCCATTCAAAATAAAACTTTGTCTTGACAATATCATAAAGACACATGCATATATTCGGTTTTATTTTATTTATGGTTAAATTATTTATTTAAATATTGTTGCTATAATATATTTTATATAATATGTTTAGATTTACATAATATTTATATTTAGACAACTTATGTATACATTTAAATATCTACGTTACTAAATAGCGTTGAATAGTTTATATATATATATATATATATATATATATATATATAAACATATATATATATATATATATATATATATATATATATATATATATATATATATATATATATATATATATATATATATATATGTGTGTGTGTGTGTGTGTGTGTGTGTGTGTGTGTGTGTGTGTGTGTGCATTACATTTACATAGTAAATGCACACATTTATTAGGTCAGAACAAACTTTTGATTTGGGTGTGATTAATGATGATTAATCTTGGCCACCACTAATATTAAATAAAATGTCATGCCTTGTCTGATGTACCTAAATAAAGTACAATATACAGTATACATATACACGATTTACAATTTATTTAAATTTTCTTTACCGCAATCTTTATGGTTAAATAAATATTCAAACCAGGTTTTTTTTTTTTTTTTTTTTTTTTTTTCACCCACAGGCAATTGTATTCATTTCAGTTGTCTCCAATAAGAGTAATTGTTTTTTTTTACTTTTTTTTATTTTTATTTTTAAAAGAACTAGCAGCATTACGAGGTGTCTCTCTGTCTTTTTTAAATGTGCCGCAAATTTGGAAATGCAGCGTGATTCTGCGGAACTACAGGAATGGCCTCAAGGGTTCACAAGAGAGCTATTTCTAGCAGGAATACTGTTGTTTTCAGCTGCGTAAAAAAGCTTTAGTGGACACACACCCTTTGGGTTTGTTTTCAATTAGTATTAGATTGGATTTTTTTCTGGGTCCTGGCAACCCTGATCTTCTATCTTTCCTTGACAGTAACGCTATTAAACAGAAAGCAGTTTGAGCATTCATAACGTTTACTAATAAACAACAAAGCAAACAATGCCACATTTGCTTTAGGGTTGATCACAGCAAGATTTTTTTTCAAACAATTTTTGGATGGATATTTTTTCAGACACCTGGCAACCAAGATCAACAATTTATTGTGAGGCACCAATTACATTAAGCAAACTGAAACTTCTTAGAGCTTTGAAAACACAAAACATAATGATAAACACACACACACACAAACACACAGTAACCTCACATATCCTCCACAGTTAATATCAACAATGTCTTAATTTTGTTCTCAAGACACTAAACTCTTAGACACTTCAATACTAACGTCTGGTAACAAGTAGTTCAAATATGAAATTAGCCATTTCTAATCAAACCTTCCTGAAGCCAAATGATCAGAGCTCCTTTTCATATTCCTTTTATAGCTGTATATTAATGTAAAAATGAAACAACATGCTTATCATGATTAAAATTGCTACTCAGGTCCTAAACGGAAATCTGGTATTGAATAAGGGTATAATTTATAAGATAGTTTTAATTCCTTTAGGGTGTCCTTCCTTCAGGCAAGCATAATTATTCATTCATTCATTCATTCATTCATTCATTCATTCATTCATTCATTCATTTATTCATTCATTCATTCATATGTTCATTCATTCATTCTAATTAGACCACCATGTTTAGGAAAGAAAAAAACAATCTCACATACACCCTAAGAGTGATCACGAGGTTGGTTTTTGAAAAAAAAAAAGGCATTTTTCAGAGATCTGGCAACCCTAGATCAACACCCTTTGTTGTATATGTGCATTTTTAGAATTTATAAATCTTGGTGTTTCCATTTGTATGTTTTAAAAAGGTAATATACTATAATATTTCCTAGGTGTATACTGTAGGTAGCTAGTGATGAAGGTGAGCTTTCAATTCAACTTGATTTTATTATGTTAAATCCACATAAGTTTGTTAAAAGTGTTAAGTTAACCTAATTTGTATTGAGACAACATAAATGAATTATGTGGAACCCTGTTTTTTTTTTTTTTACAGTGTAGTCTTGGTGTATTTATGGTAGAAAATGTTTGTTCTATTGCTTTAAATAAACTGTAACATAAGACTGGTTTTGTTGTCAAGGGTCATATAATCTAAAATATGAAAAAAAAAAAATTTAATTTTTTTTAAAAAGTCTGTAGTGTTAATGAAAACAAAAAAGCATTTTATACTTTTACATTTTCCTGAAACCTGGCAACCCAGATCAACACCAATCATCATTTCCAACACAATCTCACAGCAATTCGGAACTTTTTGATTTAGAGGCTAATTCCTATAATTTGTACAATCTCATTTGATAATTTGGGTTTGGGGGCGGGGTTGAGTACCTCTTCTTTGAAATTTGATCAAATGTGGGATCTATGTTTCCTAAAATAGATGAAAGGATTGTTATTCATGAAGGCCGATTATTTAATTGGTTAATGGTGAGCTTTAATTCAGCCAAACACAAAAATTAAGTCTGTAGTGCAAATAAAAATATATTTTGGTCATTTCTTAATTAAAAATATAAATACACTGAACATTTGAGAGTGTAATTTTATTTGTTAACTGACAACAACAACAGCAACAACTAAATACTTTTACTTTTTCCATCTACTTAACATGTAAAAGATGTTTTTAAACAAGTTTTAGGGTTAGCATTTTTAAGAAACCTGGCAACCAAGTTCAACAACCACCGTCGTTTCTGTGCATTTTTTGCACATTTTTTAAATTTACAACATCTTGATGTTTCCAGTTGTATTATTTACAATTTCTTAAAATAGGTAAAAGGATTGCTAGTCATAAAGGCCAATCATTTAATTGGCTAATGGTGAGCTTTAATTCAGCCAAATAATAATAAAAAATAAGTCTGTAGTGTAAATAAAAATATATTTTGTTCATTTCTTTATTCAAAATATGAATACACTGAACATTTTAGAGTGTCATTTTATTTGTCAACAACAACATACCTTGACTTTTTCCATCTACTCAACATTTACTGTTGGTTTTGAACAGGTTTTAGGGTTGGCACAGACCTAGCAACCCAGATCAACAACCATCGTTGTTTCTCTGGATTTTTAGAATTTACAATAGCCCCTTTCATACATGCAGACCTTTCCGGAAAATTGCTGGTAAAGGTCTGTATGTGTGAACAGGCCCTTTTTGAAAATACCGGTAAATTTGTTTCCGGCTTTTTTCTGGCACGACTCATTGTAACATTACCGGTAATTTGTGGGAATGCTGTGCTGTGTGAACGCAGAAGGAAGATTGCTGGAAAGAGCACATGCACGTCTAGATCATGCTGACATGAGACATCTACTTTAGCCAATCAGAACAGACGCGCTCACGTCCAAACGGTTTATGAGAATAAAAGCCTTTAATTATTTTTCCAGACACATTTAGCAGCCAGATGTTAGGCAGATAACAATTATATGTTCCTTCTTAATGCCAACTGTGTCAATAATAATCGTTAAGATGCTTATGATAAGCCGCTGTTTGTTTACCTTCAAACTTTGCTTCCTTCAGTTGCTTCAGGTGCCCGTGAAGCAGCCTGTGAGCACCAGCGCACACACATGTACATCTCAACATGCGAAAGTGTTTCTCCATATTTTCATCGAAAGTTGTTCACAATACTGATCCAACCACAGAGTTTGTAATGTAGTCAAATGTTTACAAATACAAGCCCAGCCGTTTAGAGGTCATTTCTAGATAACATCCTCGCAGGGTCGTAAATCCTGGGGGGGACCCGGGGGGGGGGGGGGTGTGTGGTGTCCCCTCCCATCCGAGGCTTGTCCCCCCCACCCCCACCCCCCAAACAAATATTAAAAATAAAAACTCTGAATTGTGAAAAATATATGTATATATACCTAAAATAATTGTCTAAGTAGACAGAAAAGCGCATTTATCATTTAAAATGCATTTAGAAACAGTTGAGTTCCCCTTCCCCCTCCTAAAAGTGGTTCGGTCTACTTTTTTTTTTCCCCTCGTCTAACCTACTCACACACAGGCACACGTCAGGCTTTTATTTACCTTAAATAAGGCGATTCTCTTCAATGTAGTTAATACAGACTCGTTCATAAATTAGTTGCGGCAAAAATGCTGATTACCGATGTAATTCTCCATGAATCTGCTGTATTAGCGATTAAAATTACTTATCTAAAATTACTTATGTTGCTAACGCTAAAGCCGTTTCCTATGCATTGTTTAGTTTGTGACGACTTAGCATAATGTTACCTTAACATTAACGACCACAATTAGCATATTGTTTAGTTGTGTATTTGCTAAATGAGCACTGTGCTACACTCTGCACACTAACCTTACTGTATTTTTGTATAATCAGTTTCTATTCTGTTCTACTCAATTAATTTGAAATTAAAATGTTAACCTTTTTAATTCTTTGTTTTTATTGTGATTATTTTTATTATAATTTTGCATTCTTTATGTAAAGCACTTTGAATTACCATTGTGTATAAAATGTGTTACAGTATAAATAAACTTGCATTGCAGTGTCATGTATTTGCAAATACAAAAAAAAAAAAAAAATGACAGAGAAAATAGACATAAAATTATTTTTCAGTGCAGCTAAACGCCAAGCACAAAAAGTTCACATATTAAGGCAATTTGGCTTTAAGAATGAGTGCTTATGAAAATACTAACGTCACAATATCAATCACAGGCAAAGGAGAAGGAAATAATTGAGGATCAGGCAGAGCAGGGTCAGTCAGATGTACAGTGTCAGGTAAGGGTGCTGTGCTTTATTGAAGGGATAATGATAATTCTTTTGGGATGAAAAGTTTTTTTTTTATGTTTTCGGAGTTGTGTCTGTTTAGCAGATTTCACAGGCTCACTGATTTACAATATGATCTGTCATTTTATCAAGTGTAATATAAACAAGTTAGTTATTATGAGTATGGAAAATGTCTTTTCCTGCATTTATTCTGCTTCAGGAGTCAGACTGTTGATTGTAAACAACACAACAAACGATGCAATAAATAGTTTTTAAGAAAAATTTGCTTTGTTATTGAACCTGAGAAAAACTTTTAAAATATACATAATGACATAGTCTCCATGCTATAATAATAATGATGCAACTATTTTTAACTGCGGGGACATATCTTTATTAGTAATTCGGCTGTATTATTTGTGTCCCCTTCAAAAAAATGCTCAAAAGAAATTTTATATTTATTGTCCCCCCCTACTGTTAAATCAGATTTACGCCCATGCATCATTGCCTGTGTAAACACCGATTTTTTTAATCTACTGGTAAAGTCATACTGGAAATTTTCCGGATATTCACCGGAATCACTGTGTGTAAGGGGCTAATATCTTGGTTTCCATTTGTATTGTTTTAAATGCAATAACCTATAATGTTTCCTAAAATAGGTGAAAGGATTGTTAGTCATGAAGGCCATTCATTTAATTGGCTAATGGTGAGCTTTAAACTCAGCCAGCTTTGTGAAAATGCAAAAAAATGGAAGGAAACTCATTATTACTTAAACCATTTCTCTCACATTTCATCTTGTTAGTCATTTTCTAGTGGATCTGCTGACCGGGGTTTCTCAGATCATTACTGTGTGTATCATTACCATCCCTCGCAGTTTCTAGAGGTTACCTTTAAGTGGCCATGAAACTCCCTGCATTTTTAAACACAAATCTCCTTTGCATACATGTCCCGAGAAAGCTTTCTTTAAGTAAATATAATTTCATTATGCATGTTCACAGCAGTCTATAAAGCCGCTGTGCCAGCTGGACCCCAGAGCGAACCTCCCCAAAACATCATTTCACCCCTTCTTATAGTGTGAACGCCACAGTGAAACATACTTTATTTCGATTTAAAGCGTGCTGTGACAAAGACGGAAAATTTAATGCAAATTTAAATCCACAGATGCCCAAAGGAAAGGCATATTTACAGCGGTGCGAAAACAGGGCAGTAAACAGCACTGTTCATAAATAATGGCACTATTAACTCAAAACACCACTCGCTTTCAGTTGTCCTGTGGGATGGACTCATATATTCAGTACAGCATCGTAGTGTGCTGTAGAGAGGTGAGTGGAAAATACATAAACATTTATACACTGTTGATCGAGTAAAATGTATGCATTCATCAAAAAACTACTGCAGGATTTGAGACTGTGGATCAAAGTCATAAGTGTAAACATGAAAGTTGATTAAGGTTTCTTTTTATGCTTAACCTGGGGTGTTGCTAGACATAAAGCCAACATTGGCTCATTCTGAAAGTGTAGCCTTATATACATTTCTGGAGATAGCAAATTATATAGCCAGAGGAGTGAATGCTAGGGCGATACGACGCCGTTCCTTATCTAACTTACAAGCTGACCGCTTACCTCCGTGTGCACGACTTTCCCACTGTTACACAAATCTTCAGAAATTAAACACTATTAGGGTGTTTTCACACCTGTGAATCGATTCAGTTGTTCCGAAACAGAGATTACAATTGTTACATTGTTGCTCTTGGAGCGGTTCGCTTTCACACTGCAATGTTTCTAGTCGGACCAAAAGAGCTAAAACAAGTCACGTGCGAGTAAACTCTCCTCACATTGGTCAGAGTGTCAGGGATTATTTTGCAGCGTCCCGCTCAACTGTCAGGAGAGGTGGTGGTTTGGTGGTGATTGACAGGGTGTGCGCTCGACGTGTCTGAGGAGAGACGCGGTGGGGAGGGGTGAGAAGGGTGCGCTACGATGCCTATTTGAGGACCGGTAGGGAGACACGAGATTACCGGGAGATCATCACTCATTTGCTGGCATCCGGAGACTCGCGAAACTTCCCGCCCTACTCATAATTCTCTCTTCATTTAGCCGTAAGCCTATTACATATCCATAAAACATTGTGATATAACCGCGCTTGGATCAGATCGCTTTCTCACTGCAATCGAACCGCTCCAGGGTTCGTTTCAATGGAGCCGAGACCACCTCATTCAAGCAATCTCTGAGCGATTACTTTGACGCGGAATAGAGCGCGATTGCCCTGTTCACATATGCCAAACCAACCACGCTAACTGGGCAAACGAGATACGTTCCAAAACAAAAGCACCCTTAGTCTTTTTGGTGTTTTAAAAAAAAAGATTGGATCCCACATTTGATCAAATTTCAAAGAAGAGGTATATCTAATTATTTCCAAATGTAAAGTGGAGATTAGTCCCAGAAGCCAGCCAGACTGTATTTTTTATTCATTTATTTATTTATTTATTAATTTTTTAGCTATGATCATGCTATATGCTGAACAGGTAATTGGACACTTCGGAGTCTCCAGGAAATCTGACCAGCCAAAAGATGTTTTTACTGGGTCAGGGAGTAAAACACAACCGTAAACTTTAGGAAAGAACTGAAATATTTCTAACCAAAAATTCTGAATTTGAACACAGGACCAAAAAAGATGTGCTAAGGTACCCTCAGCAGCTTTACACTTGTCACATGTGGGGGAACCGTGGGATAGACTTTACTAAGCTTTGATTAAGAAAAGTGAAGTCTGTGTAATGCTTTGTACTGAATAAGGTTGTGTCTAGAATTTATAGAACATAAATAAACAGATAAAAGATTGATCCCAATCAGACTCAGAGATTTAAATCTTCCCTAGTGACTTTCAAATGAAGAGAAGAAAAATCTGTTTTGTTTTTAAAAGCATTAACAAATAAAGAGGTTAGGCCCCCAGCATTTGGACAGTTTAAAAATAAGTCAAATAATTTGCCTTCTAAAGATAAATCACTAAAATCTGGAATAGACCTGAAGGTACTGAATGATAATTTGTATACAATACTGTGTGTAAAGTAATATTTTCTGTCTTTTAAGTGAATTTATTTACCAAACAATTTGATTTAATTAAGTTATTATTATTATTATTATTATTATTATTATTATTATTATTCATTTTCTTTATGGCTTAGTCCCTTTATTAATATGTGGTAGCCACAGTGGAATGAGCCACTAACTCATCCAGCATATGTTTTACACAACCGATGGCCTTCCAGCTGCAACCCATCACTGGGAAATATTATTATTATTATTATTATTATTATTATTATTAACTATTGAAAAAGTCTGTAGATTTTGTCTGAAAGTTAATTCAAGATGAAGAGAAATTGAATTTTACAGCCACTTGCTTTAAAATCCCAGCGGATAGCAGGTCAATTACAATGATAATATTCAAAAAGTGAAAAAAAAAAAAAAGTCTGTAGTTTTCATTTAGGTTAAAGTTGTAAGAATGGGTTTTAACCACAGGGGTTCAGACTGCAGTTCTGCCGTGAACAATTTACATTTCTAATCAAACCATCCTTCTGCAATCTTATACCAAATACGAAAATAATGGCAGTTTTAATAGCCTAAAATGTGACGGAGCTTTATTATTATGTGATTGTATTGTATTGTATTGCAATATGGAGCAATTAAGTGTTGATGTTAAATCAAAAGTAATTCACAGAAACTTGAAAAATAGATGATTTAATGACGATAATTCTCTATGGTAACAACTGAATGAATTACAAAATACCTGTATATAATTCCTCTCGTCTAAATGAAGTAGGAGCCAAAGTGATGTGTTGGATAAGTGTTAGCCGCAGCAAACCAAAATCCTCAAACACCAGGATCTGTTCCTCCACTGACACGAGTCGCAACTCACGGCCAACAAGTTGCCGCATTTGTCGTCTCTTATGATCAGCAAAGGGTTGCTAGGGACCTATTTTTCCCTGGTTCCCAACGGGACATATTGTATTGCAATATGGAGCAATTAAGTGTTGATGTTAAAACATAAGTCACAAATTCTTCAAAATGAGATGATTTAATGACAATAATTATCTCTGGTTAAAGCTGAATTAATTACAAAATAATTGTATAAAATGATAAAATTTGAAATGATAAAAAAATGTAACAAGAAATGTACCCAGCTTAAATGTAAAAATAAAGTTACCAGAGGTAGAAGGAGAGACCGGTAGGGAGAGACAAAGACTGTAAGTAGGCCTCAAAGGGTGCTTTCACACATGGTTCATTTGCCTGGACCGTACCCAAGTTCGATTGTCTCCCCTTGCCACCTCCTTGGTTGGTTTGTGTTCACACTGTCTTTTTCCTTTTGAACCCATGGTACGCTTGCGTCATTGAGCTGCTGTTTTGTTTACGGCTGTTGCTAGGTGACGGCCATGCAAGCAAGCGCCGAAATGGAAAGACTTCCGCACATCGCAGCCATTCTGCTTTAACTGAAAGCTTTTGGACATACAGAAAGCAACTTGCGTCCATCTGCCGCAAAAATATTATGCACATTCAGAACATCACACAGCGTCTGCAGAAGCTGTTTGTGGAGGAGACAAGTAGACATCACTGTGTTTGCCCTGGCTCAGTCCCGCGTGTGACACCAAGGTACGAAACAAGACACACACAAACACACACACATGAACGAAAGAACGTTATGAAAATGATAGTTTGTTGTACAGTTGGCAGTTCACTATAGTTCACTAGTTCACTTCCGTTATTTGGTACGATTGCATTCACATCTAAAGTGAACCGTACCAGAGTTCACATGAACCGTACCCCAGACCACCTCTTTCAGGCGGACTAGGGTACGGCTCACGGGTCCGCACCCGGGTTCAGAAGACGCATTCACACTAGCTAAACGTACCAAACTATGACGTCAAACGAACTCGGGTGCGGACCAAAAGTGCTAGTGTGAAAGCACCCAAAGAGGCAGAGAAGATAGACTCCAGATCAGGAGAGAAGCAGACCAGGAAAAAGAACATACCATGAAAAGAAACAGAGCAAAGTTTACCACCTATTTTGTATCTTTCTTGACCATTAGACCAAAGCCCAAATACTAAGACATTCAAACTTACCAATCAACATGTGTCCACATCGTAAAATCCCCTAAGTCCACATACCAAGCTCTGATCTA
Organism: Danio rerio; assembly: GCF_052040795.2. Classification (NCBI taxonomy): domain Eukaryota; kingdom Metazoa; phylum Chordata; class Actinopteri; order Cypriniformes; family Danionidae; genus Danio; species Danio rerio. The sequence goes on from NC_141028.1 coordinate 7,942,620, forward strand.
ATCAGTATCTGCCTTTGGAATTAGTGTGAGCCTTCTTTGGTGAAAAAGACCATATAAACAAATGCATATGACAATATAGACTCTTACAAGGTTATGGTTATGCCTAACATTAAAACCTTATTTTAAAGTCTGAAAGTTAATTTCAAGATGAAAAGAAATCAGATTTTACAGACGCTTGCTTTAAAATCACAGCAGATAGCGGGTCAAGTACAGAGATAATATTCAGAGAGTGAGAAAGAAAGCCTTGAGCACATTGTGTACAGTAGCAGATGAAGAGTCAGTGAACATAAGCATCAGAGAGCAGAGAGTCATGAACACATTCGGAGCTGTCAGTGCTCTAATGTTCCCTTTCTCCTCCACTGATCTGAGACGCAAACACAACACACTCGCAGGTCTCAACTGCTTTAACAGCATCACAACCACTGACCCACCCACTTATGAAGGCTTTGTGGAAAGACTTCAGTTCAATTTAATTCAAATTTATCTGTAAAGCGCTTTCCACAATACTTATTGTTTTAAGGCAGCTTTACATTGTTTAAAGGTGCACATTATTGCATTACAATCAAGTTTGGAAAAGTTAAGGTTATTAGCTACCATAACTCTATTAGGTACTAATGCAACATAGGCTCATTCTATAAAAGTACCCCTACATACATTGTTGGGGATCTCAAATTATGTCAACCCAAGCTCATTCTGATAACGTAGTCCCGCTACGTTTATTTTTTTCAAGCGGGGGCGGGGCGGTGTGACGCCGTTCCCTTTCGCGTTTGCCTTACCTCCTTGTGGAGGGCTTCCCCGCTGCAACCCGTTTGTCCACTCAGCTCAGCGTTTACGTCGGCAGGCTCGAGATGCGGAAAGGGGTCGACCACGGCGACCGGTTTCGAGTCCGGGGAAGAGCAGTTCCAGCAATCAGGTAAGACAAAAACAGAATCCCAAAAATTAAGTGAACGAGTTTCGTGACAGGGTGAGAACGCGGCGAAATCCGAAAACGCAGTGGAATAAAAAAAAAAATCAGGGTTTTTATTTTTTTGGACGGCTTTTGTGAACTGTTGCTCGGGTTTAGGGAAGCAGGCGGGCGAGCGGGTCGATCGGTAAAATTGGTTGGGTTCAGGGAAGGAGGAGGGCGAGTCGGCACACTGGCCGGTCACGCAGTCAATCATCCGGTCAGTGGCCTCCGGCGGGTTCACGCGAGAACAGAGCAGGCGCGAACCGCACTCGCGAGAGGCGTCTGAGGTGTGAAAAAGCGCGCAACAGCGGCCTCTCGCGGATTTGCGAAAACAAAAACTGCAGCCGTACGTACCCGCCGGGACGTATTCCGCGGTCTCCAGAAACGTCCGCGGGACTACGTTTCCACAATGAGCCCGGGTTGAATTATGTAGCCAGAAGTACTTATGTCAAACGCTACAAGGCGGTATGACGCAATCCCTTTTCTTGCTTACCAGCTGTCTGCCTACCTACATATGAACGACTTTCCCGCTGCTATCAGTATGTCCCATAGCTCATTGCGTACGAAGGTGTACTTGTGATGTGGAGAGGAGTTGACCACTATGACGGGGTTTGAGTCTGATGAAGAACTGTTCCAGAAAGCTGGTAAGGTAAAAACAAAAGCCAAAAACAAAACAAGTTAATAACAGGATGAGAATGTGGTGAAATCTAAAAACATGGTAAAAATCAGGCTGCTGCGGGGGCTTTTCTTTTTCTGCATTGCTTTTAAAAACACTGTGGGTTGGGTGTAGGGAAGGGTAGTGCTTAATTGATAAATTAATAATTTTCTGAACAAAAACAGGAGATTAATGTTACCGTGACTGAGGCCCACCAGACAATTTCAGTTTTCCCAGAACATGACATCATTAAACGGCGATAAAGCAAAAAAGAGCATCACATTTCTGAACGCTCTTTTATTATTTTGTGCCATATAAAAGGTCATAGGTCAATCATGGGTAATAACACATAGCTACGAACACAAATTGTATAAAATTCACTTCACGATTATGTGCCAAGTGAAAAACAAATACTTCAATTACTCAGTATAAACTTCAAGTAGAGCCCACAGTTACCTTATCAGTCATGTTTTCTGGCTGACTTGATATCACTTTGCTCCTGTCTCCCGCTATCCTGATCCATTCATGGAGTTTCATCTTAAGATCTTTTTTGTGTACTCGTGGTTTTAAAAAATGAAAACATGCAGGAATTCACCTTTAAAAAATGCAAATATTATTTAGGTTGGCCACTGAGCCATTATTTTTAGTGCTCACTGCACACAAAATAACAATCACGAACCAATGAGAGTGATTGTAAACATAAGAAAGCTGATTGGATGAAAACATTGTTGAGGGTCAATAGTTTTGCTTTAACTTGCACATGGTGACTGCCATTGTGTGCGTCAATCCACACTGCCTTCGCTTGCATTCACAATATCTCTAATGCCAGATCCATTAAAATAAATACCGAAATGCAAAACACGAATATTGGTCATTTTTCAGAACAGGATCTGGCAAGATCTGGCTCAAATCAAGAACTGGGGAAGGGGGTGGATGCTTTTGAATAGATGCTTTTGAAAACACTATCGGTTGGGTTTACGGAAGGATGAGGGTGGGTCAGTTGATTGGTCAGTTAGCTGACAGCAGCCTCTGGTGGATTTACAGGAGAGCCGCAGGCACTCCTGAGAGAAATTTGTGGTCTCAGAAATTGTACACAGAGGCCTCAGATGGATTTGCAAAAACAGAAATTGCAAAAAATGAAATAAATAAAAAATACCTTCTGGGACATAGAGTTGAAGAAGTTTAACAGAGCAAAGGGAATTTTCAAAGTATGTCTGATGTTTTTTTTTTTTTGTAGGAGAAAGTTTTGTAACGAGGAGGTTGACACAAAGGGATCCATTTGCAGTATGTATATTAAACAGTTTATTAACAAACACACAGTAAGTGCTGATGGATGAACTCACATGAATAACAGGCGTAAAGGGTCGATGGGCAGGCGGCATACAATCGTTGGTCAATATAACAGGTATGGGTCAGGGGCTGGCAGCAAGATGCAAGATCGGAGAGCCAAGTAGGTAATCTGGGCAGGCGGCAAGCAAAACAAAGTCAAGGACAATCCGGGTTGGCGACAGGAGATCAGACAGAAACAGGACGCACAGAAATGTCAGCAGGGCATAACAAGACTGCAAATAAGTGAGCGCTGCTAAAATGTGTGTGTGACTAGCGTCAGGTGCAGTTCAAGTTTAAACTCAGAGTTGGTTGAATCTCCTTACTGAAACAGGCTCTTGATCTAGCATCAACCGAAGGTTAGTGCTCTTTATAGTTTGTGTGTGTGTGTGTGTGCGCGCACAGGTGCACTTTATCAGTAATTAGGTGAGCGTGAACGAGTGCAAGTGTTTCCAGGTGAGTTGGATGATTCTAGTGACTGCCTGGCAACAACCAATTAATGACGCGGTCACACTAGAGTTCGAAGCTGCGGTCACACTAGAGTTTGTGTGTGCGAAATTTAGTCGTATGGCGCTGCGAAGAGGGGCGGGATTAAACAAGATGATTAGACATTTAATAAAGCAAGTGATTGGTCCATATATTACATTTCTGTCCAGAACGGTCATGCTGTGATCCTCGTGTGCGTATGAATGGAGCTCTATAGGGAGAGAAGAGCAGCGTGACCGCAGCTTCATACTGAAAATAATACTAGTTCTACTGATGAACAAAACAATTATTTTAATTTTATATACACAAAAATACACAATAAATTCATTCATTCATTTTCTTGTCGGCTCAGTCCCTTTATTAAGCCGGGGTCGCCACAGCGAAATGAACCGCCAACTTATCCAGCACAATTTTACTTAGCGGATGCCCTTCCAGCTGCGAATCATCTTTGGGAAACATCCACACAAACACACATTCACACACACACACACTCATACACTACGGACAATTTAGCCTACCCAATTCACCTGTACCACATGTCTTTGGACTGTGGGGGACACCGGAGCACCCGAAGGAAACCGGGAGAACATGCAAACTCCACACAGAAACACCAACTGAGCCAAGGATCGAACCAGCGAATTTTTATTAGTAAAAATTGGTTACTAATCATTTAGTATGAGTGATAGGATACAAAAAATGTCTGTTATTATGCAATTACATAGTGTGCAGAATTTAAATGTTTCAAATTTGTGACATTTGACAGGACATACTATGCAAAATCACTTTAATAAGCGTGTAAACACAGTTGTGTGGAAACAGTGTGTGGATTAAACAAGCTTTTAATGGTAAACATTAATTCATTATATTTGTAACAGGGAGCCGGACACGGAGGGATCCATTTGCAGTATATTTATTAAACACAGTTCAAACACAGTCATACAATACGCACTTACATGCGAACTCACATAAACAGTATTCAGTATGGGTCTAAGGGCTGGCTGTCAAGGAGTGATATAGCAGGCATGGATCAGTGGCAGGCGGCGTGGTTCAGAGTCGAGATATCAGGCGTGGTTCAGTGCAGGCAGCGTGGATCAGAATCAGAATACAAGCAAGGTTCGGGGCAGGCAGAAGTCAACACAAGGTCGGTAACAGTCCAGGTAATACACGGGAGATCAAGCCAGGAGATAACGCTCAGTAATGTCAGACAGGGCAGAACAAGACTTTGCAACGGACTGAGTGTGTGTGCTGCTTATATGTGTGAGTGTGGGTCGTTAGCGGGATGAGCTGCAGGTGTGTGTGCTTATCAATTTAAGTGGATGACGTAATGATTAGAAGTCCGGTGATGGTGGCCTCTGCTGGCCAGCGAGGGGAATGACTGTGACCAAGTCGGTGACAATATTGTTTCTAATCACACTTTATTTATTTTTATTTTTATTTGATTTTTTGTAAAGAAAGCTCAATGACTGCTACAGAAAATTATAAGGATTGCACTTTTTATCTTGGAAACTATATTATTTTAATAAAAAAATTAAATAAAAAAATATGTAATCACACTTGATAAAAGAAACTGCAGAAACACTTTGATTGACAATTTTCCTTTTGTATGTGTCATCAGAGGGGGAAAGCTCCGCCCACTAGTGACCATATATCCCTCATTAGCATAGAACTTTAAGGTGCGGTCACATTGGGCTTTTCCTCCCATAGACTTCCATTCATGCGCACGCGAATGCGTCAGACCGGAAATACAGGGTCATGCGTCAAGCTTCGCAAGTTTTGCTTCGGTGCAAAGTTCAAGCTTGGTGAACTCTGACCTGCGGAATTGCATCACTTGACTACGTGAGATCAATTGATGATCAAAACATGACCTCTCTGGACAGAAATTTAAAACATGGAGCAATCGCTCATTTTTTAAAATGCCTAATGAGCTTGTTTAATCCCGCCCCTTTTCTCAGCACCGCATGTCAGAATTTCGCACGCACAAACTCTAGTGTGACCGTAGCTTTAGTCTTGTTTTTAAATCTGCCACAATGCTGACGCACATGCGTTTGTTGCTCCGCCCTCTTTGAAAAAGAGCACAATCTTATTTGAATCGAAAGCGAGAGTCACCAAAATGGCATAATTTGGATCAAAGCCTAAAAGGGTCAGTTTCAAAAAGTAATAAAACATTATTTGTGTTGTATTTTGAGCTGAAACTTCACATACACAATCTAGAGACATCAGAGACTCATTTTAGATCTTGTAAAAAAAAAAAAGGGGCATAACAGTTCTCCTTTAAATTAAAACCAGTGAGTCATTTTTTTTGAGTGCTCAGCCCTCCAGCTGAGAATCACTGCTACACTTGTCAGTTCTCACTAACTTGCATATCCCCTAACAAGTCTGCAAACCCCGCCAACATGATTCACCGCTTCCTCATGACAATGGCAAACACTTTTACACATTTCCACAAAGACTACAGCGTCTTAATCACTCCAGGAATTGACAGCCACCTGTCAGGCGAGGAAATTGACATGAACTATGAGTCAAAGACTATTATTACATATCTTTCATCCCTCGCCATTTTCACCCGATGCTTAATCGTCTTCTTTTTATCAGCCAGAGGCGACCTGTCGGAGCAAGCATATCTTTTTTTTTTTTTACAGTCTATGCCATAAATGCATAATTAGAACCAAACATGTGATTTTTAGTAATAATAAATCTAATATTAGCAATTTTTTTGCTACTAATTGATTTAATAAATGTATTGTACTTATTGTTTTTATTATTTATACTCTTACATGCACACAGTACTGCATTATTGCTATTGGAAATAAATTATTATATAGGAGTATACATAATAACAGTCCAAATTTATAATAATAATAATAATAATAATAATAATAATAAACATTTTAATAATAATAATTTTAATATTAATGATAATTTATTAGTATTTCACACTTTACATTTTACACTAATATTACAATTATTAACAGTATAGTTTTTAATATTATTTATACCACAGTTTTGTCTGGTTCTTGAATGTGACATCCTTGCGCTATTCTGCACATAACAGCACTCATTCAGCCTCTTGACCCTTCACCCTTGTGTATTACTCCTCCCACATACATTGACAAGCAGCGGACACTACAGTTTGGCAACTATGCAGTTCATTTATAATGATAGTGCCTATTTTAAAATATTTATAATTTCAGAGCATCGGATTCAATGCATCGACCGCCATTAGCCTGAGCTGACCAAAAGAAAGTGACGGTTGACGTTCCACCACAAGATGGCGACAGAGACAACATAACTTCTTAGGGGGAAAAAACTACATTTTCTTAGCGTAAGTTTTAAACAGTTGAACAAATTATAATAAATCAGGTAAGTTAATCTCTCTCTTAATAATTAAATAATAATTTAGTGCTGTATTTATACCACTGAAACTGGTAGTGCTTGCATTGCTTTGTCTTTTTCAGGATTAGATCTTTTTCAGGATCCAGATTGCAACAGAAATACTGGAAAATCTCTGTAGACTGATGGCATTTCATGCCATCCAGCCTTATAATCTGCAAGCAAAAATGACATGTTTTGTCATCACTTTAGACAGTATGCTAGAGAATCCTTTAAATACTAGCACATAAGTGACGTTTGTGAAGTAGCAACGGTTTCTGCTGTTCTGACATCAGCTGCAGATGTGAATGAATGGCAAAAGAAAGTAGTTTCTTGTACAAAGGGGTTTTTGAGACTCTCAATGTTTGATTTACTTTTCATACACACTATTATGACGTCAAACTTTTATCTAAACACATCATCACACTTGTAGCAGGTCTGCGGCCTCGAGCCAATACACACCTCCCGCCAGTGCCGATGTAGAGCAACATCGTACTACTACTCTTGTCATGTTGCTCATATATTAATATGCATTAAAGTTTTTTTTTAACTATAAAAAACAAACAAAAAAATCATTTTGTTATGCAATATCAAGATGTGAAATATTCATATTTTGAAAAAAAACATTATGTATAAATTTGTACTAAACATTTGCATTTAAGTACAGTTGTTTAATAATAATAATAATAATAATAATAATAATAATAATTATTATTATTATTATTATAATAATTATTATTATTATTATTATTATTATTATTAAGATGATGATGATAGTAATAATGATGATAATGTATTAGTATTTTATACAATTTTATTACTATTATTACCAGTATAGTTGAAGTTTTATATTATATAAACCTAAAATACAGGATTAAAAAAAAATCTAATATTATATATTGTATATATTATTTTATATTAAATTATAATATATACAATACCATAGTGTGAAATATATAATAATAATAATAATAATAATAATAATAATAATAATAATAATAATAATGATCAACAACAACATCAATAATAATAATAATAATAATAATAATAATAATAATAATAATAATCTAAATTATAATGCATTCATTTGTTATACAACAGTAGCACTATTATTATTCTTATTATTATTAGTAGTATTATTATATGAAATACTATGGAATACATGACTGTAGTAATATATATATATGTGTGTGTGTGTGTGTGTGTGTGTGTATTCATATTTTGAACAACATTATTACTGTTATTGTCATAATTGTACTGTTATATATTATATTATAACATATTATATTTAATGTAATTCATTACGTAAAAAATGATAATAAAATCTTTTAACTAATGTTATTATGTGACACCATTGTGTGCTGCAGTTGAAGATTTCTATGTTGCCACCTGTCAGGCAAGGAAATTGACATGAACTATGAGTCAAAGACTATTATTGCATATCTTTCATCCCTCGCCATTTCCGTTTAATCGTCTTGTTTTTAGCAGCCAGAGGCGGCCGTAAGAATGTTTTAATGAGCTTATATCTGAGTCAGGAGGCAGATGCACTAAAGATCCGAAAGGAAAAAGGCCTCGGTGAAGGAAAAAAGTGCATGGCGCGTCTTCAAGAGAAAAAAGGTGAGTCATTAGCAGGTCACAGACACTCGGGTTTCTCCCTTCCTAGAGTTTTCGAAATCCAGATGACAGAGCGAGAGGTAAACAGGCCTGCCGCGGGTTCAAAGGGCTAAAAAGTATAGCGTGGATTGGCATTAGCTCAGCACTGCCGGATGGAGGTGTACATTAAATATCAGCGAGGTCACAGATCATTCAACCTCTGAAAGCTGCAGCATCTGTTTGGACGATTAATGGAGTTCAGATGTGAAGACTGTCGCAGAGGCTTTTTTGGTGCATTCAAAAGAACCCTTTGTCAAGTTCGGGTGTAAATGAGGCATCATGAAGAGGATTAGATGTGAGGATTTTTGACTGTGAAGATACAAACAATACATGTTTGTGTCCAGGTTCATTTAATCGGTTAAATAAGAAAAATAGTAAAATGGTTTATTATTATTGTTATTATTATTGTTGTGGTTATTATTATTATTATTATTATTATTATTATCATTATTATTGTTATATACTTTCTATGTTGTATATAGGCAATGTATTTTAATACATGTTTTATATAATTTTATTATAATACAGTTCTTAAGTACTTCAATGAGAAAAAGAAAATCAATAAACAGCTATATATTTTTATACTACTTTATTTTTTTCATATGAGAATAAGTGAAAATTATTAAAATAACAAAATCTATCTCATACATGCATGCAACCTGTAAATAATAATAATATGTTTTAATCACAAGTCAGAATTAGCGTGTTGTTTTATTTTTACATAAATATACTATATCTTTTACAATGAATTGAGATTGAACATATTTGAAACATTCAAGTATAGACCTTGGATCTTTTTTGTCCATTTAATCTGATGCCGACCTCAAAATATGATTGGCACACCCATTAACCAGACAGGAACATTATTGAGCATGTCTGGGGTAAGATGAAGGAGAAGGCACTGAAGTCGAATCCAAAGAATCTTGATGGTCTCTGGGAGTCCTGCAAGAACACCTTCTTTGCCATTCCAGATGACTTTATTAATAAGGGATTTGAGTGATTGCAGAGATGTATGGATTGCAGTCCTCCAAGCTCATTGGAGTCATACACAATAATTATTCTTTTTCCACTGCAGCATGACTTTATATTCTATACTGTACATTATATGACAAGACTTTTGTATAAGCAAGGTCAGACCGTACTGTTCTAATTAAATAATTCAAAATCTAGGCATGATCATATTTTATTTTGGTCAAATAAGCTTAATCTAGAGGCCTTTGCCTTTCATTTAAGCCACTTCTGATACCAAATGATTAACTAGAAGTCAAGTTATTATTTGTTGTTCCTAAAACTTGGATATTTTTACAGTGTATTTGACCCATTCATATAACAGGACATTATAAAGAAAATAATGTTCTTGTACAGTACTTGTGCTCCATAACACTGAGTCCCTCAACTTAATCCATCATAAAAATGGCGAAAGGACAAAAAGAACTACATGACGCACTGTACCGTAAATGTTTTGTGATGATCTACCTGATCTACAGCTGCTCTGAAGGACAAATGAGATGGAAGATGCAGGTGGTAAAGGACATGCTGTCTAGCCTACTGTTCTTGGATGAAAAGAAAGTAGAAAGAGGAAACAAAAAAGGTTGTGTATGGGTCTGTCTGTTTAACTACATGTTAAATGTAGGAACAGCCAATCCCATGACAGAAGATCAATGCATTTTGACATGTGGTCAAGTAGATGTGCTGAAGTTATAGAGATGATGTCAGTGATGTCAACCTTATGTAGAAGAGGTTATGGTGACCCAATGAGCCCTTGTGTAAGTACGGGTCTTAAGCTTCATTGAAATTGTATTATATACGGTTGAAGGCAAAATTATTAGCCCTCCTGTGATATTTATATTCCTTATATATATATATATATATACAATATATAAATATATGTATTTATATATAAAAAAAAAAAAAAAAAAATATATATATATATATATATATATATATATATATATATATATATATATATATATATATATATAAACATTTGTTTATTATTTGTTTATATATATATATATATATATATATATATATATATATATATATATATATATATATATATATATATATATATATATATATATATATAAACAAATATATATTTATTTAATTATTAATTAAATAATATATATTTTATTCATATATATATCCTGAGTTATGTTTAATGGAGCAAGGACATGTTTGTTTGTTTATTTATTTATTTATTTATTTATTTTTAGATTTACTGGAATAAAAGTAGTTTTATATATATATATATATATATATATATATATATATATATATATATATATATATATATATATATATATATATATATATATATATATATATATATATATATATATATATATACTTTTTAAGAAGAAGAGGAGGAAAAACACACTCACCGGTCATGTTATTAGGTACACCAGTCCAACTGCTCATTAGCGTAAATTTCAAATCAGCCAATCACATACACTGTAGCAGCAACTCAGTGCTTTTAGGTCAAGTACATGGTCAAGACGATCTGCTGCAGTTTAAACCAAGCATTATAATGAGGAAGAAGGGTGATTCAAGTGACTTTAAACATGGCATGGTTTTAGGCGCCATATGGGCTGGTCTGAGTATTTCAGAAACTGCTGATCTACTGGGGTTTTCATGCACAACCAACTCTAGGGTTTACAGAGAATGGTCAAAAAAGAAAAAAAAATCCAGAGAGTGGCAGTTCTGTGGGTGTAAATGCCTTGTTGATGTCAGAGGTCAGAGGAGAATGACCAGACCAGTTCCAGCTAATAGAAAGGCAACAGTAACTCAAACAACCACTCGGTTGGTCTGCAGAAGTACTAATACTAGTACTGGTACTAGCAAGGTGTACCTAATAAAGTGGCCGGTGAGTGTAAGTAGAAGTAGAAGAAGATGATGAAAAAAGTAACTTTCTACACTCAAGTTGGCTGCAAATATAACTTTTAAATGTAACCAGCCAAAATAGTGTTATAAAACTCGTTCAATAAGAAGCCATTTAGAATGAACAGCTACCCACTGCAAAACAATATAGTCAAAAAAAAAAAAAAACACTTTCCCACTTTGCTTTTTTTTACTGCACCTATTTAAATGATTGGCATAAATGACAGGAGGTGGTAATAGACCTGAAATGTATAGTTTCATATTTAGCCATCCAGGCACCCTACAGCCTGAACCACTCGAAATACACAGATGTCAAAACCCCCTCTCAGAGCACCTCAGCATATTAACATTAAATGCGCTGACTCATAGAGCCCCCGACCTGTGAGGGGTGATGGGAGTGAGGCATGGCCCACGAGTGGGCAGGGCCGAGAGCCGTGAGAATGGGATGAAGCCAGGGCTTGAGTGATAATGTGAAGCACTTGTATCACGCACTGGCCTTCAGTCCCACGGAGGAGCTCAGGATTATAAAAGGAGGGAAGAAAGCAGTGGAAGACAAGAGAGGACCAAGCCTAGACATTTTATGTTTTTCTTTTCAGTTTGGCAGCAGACTCCGAGAGGCCCTTTGTTTGTTTTATTTTTTCAATATTAAAATCCTTTAAAAGTTCGCCGGTTCTCCGCCTCCTTCCCGATGGCCAGCAACTTTGTTAAAACATACAGTTGCTATTAATGCCCTTGTGTTGGCGTCAAAAGTAGGACCGCCACTCCAAAGGCGAAAGCAGATGGTCAAACTTTCATATAAGATTACCAAAACAAAATATATTTTCAGTGGATTAGTATGCATGGAAGAATTACCTTAAAAATACAATCCAGGCTGGAGAGCACCAAATGCATGCCATGAGGTAAGTTTTTTGTCGTTTTTTGTTTTTGTGAATCCACAAGAGGCCACTGTGTCTGGTTTTTCAGATCATTCGTGCCAGCTGTTCTCATGTAAATCCACCACAGGCTACTGTCGACTGACTGACTGACCAATCGATTCACCCACCCTTCTCCTTCCCTAAACCCAACCGATAGTGTTTTAAAAAGCACTGATCCCAACCGATCCAGAAAAAGAAACATTCTTGTGCCTGATTTTTATCACGTTTTCAGATTTTATCACATTTATCTCACCCTGTTATTTACTTTTTTGTTTTATTTTTTGGCTTTTGTTTTTGTCTTACTTGATTTCTGGAACCATGCTTAACCAGACTTGAACCCCGTTGTCACGGTCAACTCCGCTCCATGTCAAAAGTCCGCCTACTTATGGGGCAAGCCATGGACAAACTGGTAACAGCGGTCCACGCTGAGGTTAGGTGGTAAGCACGAAAAGAAACGGCAACATACCAACCCATAGCGTTTGTTTTAAAAACGAATGCAGCCATACGCACAGTTGAAGTCAGAATTATTAGCCCCCCTGAATTATTAGCCCCCCTATTTATTTTTTCCCCAATTTCTGTTTGACTGAGAGAACATTTCTAAACATAATAGTTTTAATAACTCATCTCTCATAACTGATTTATTTTATCTTTACCATGATGACAGTAAATAATATTTTACTAGATATTTTTCAAGACACTTTTATACAGCTTAAAGCAAAATTTAAAGGCTTAACTAGGATAATTAGGTTATCTAGGCAGGTTAGGGTAATTAGGCAAGTTGTTGCATAATGATGATTTGTTCTGTAGACTATTGAAAAAAAATATAGCTTAAATAATTTTGAGCTTAAAGTGGCTTTTAAAGATTAAACATAATCTAATAATTCTCACTTCAACTGTACTTCTGGCTACATAATTTGGGATCTCCAGAACTCTATATAGAGGTATATTTTCACAAAATGTGTGTGTGAATGTCTTACAGTGTTGTAAAAATAACAATGTTAGGAGGCAAATGAAACATTTCATTTCACGCAGACTTCAAAGAAAACTCATCTGAAATCTACGTTTGCCACTGTCAGACTTCAGTATTTCTTCATGACTGTGCTTTTATCGATCTACTGGTAAATTAGTGCAATTTAGGTCTCGCGTGTCAAACTCTATAATCAATTAAGAACAACATACAGTGTGTTCAAAGTGTGTGATTTGCATTAAAGAGTGACTCAGTTCTGCCTGTGGCTCTGAATGCTGACATGTTTGCAGGAGGCTTTAGCTGTCTGGATTTTCCTCTGCTGAAAGTGGTTTTATTCACATGGACAACAGTGCATGTGTGTGTGTGTGTGTGTGTGTGTGTGTGTGTGTGTGTGTGTGTGTGTGTGTGTGAGAGAGAGAGAGAGAACGAGAGAGAGAGAGAGAGAGAGAGAGAGAGAGAGAGAGAGAGAGAGAGAGAGATGTATCAACACTCCCACCAACTGGGGAGCAGATGAAAACAATTTGGTTACTGCTCCCAATTCTTTGTTATATTTTATAGTTCATATTTATTTATTTATTTATTTATTTATTTATTTATTTATTTATTTATTTATTTATTTTTATTTAGTTAATTAGTCAGCTTAGTTATTTAGTTAGTTTGTTTGTTTTAAATGCTAGGAGAATTGGTCACACTATTTTAATGTACAATTTACACTATTAACGGACCATTAACTATGACTTTTAGCTCAATAAACTACTAATAACTCCTCATTAATAGTTAATAAGGTAGTAGTTGGGTTTAGGTATTGGGTAGGATTAGTGATGAAAAATAAGATCATACTTTATAAGTGCTAATAAACTGTTAATATCTTAGGTGACAAGCCAGTCAATTATTATTTAAACTATAAAGCATATTTAAAATATTTAAATATATAAATTAAGTTGATTTATATAGTTTATTTATTTATTAATTTTCCTTCAGTTTAATCTTTATTTCATAGGTAGCCATAGTGGAATGAACCACCAACTTATCCAGCAAATGTCTTACGAAGCGGATGCCCTTCCAGCCGCAGCTCAGTACTGTGTAACACCCATACACTGCGGGCAATTAAGTTTATTTAATTTACCTATAGCGCATGACTTCAGACTGTGGGGGAAACTGGAGCACCCGGAGGAAAATCACAACAACACAGGGAGAACATGCAAACTCCACACAGAAATGCCAACTGATCCAGCCGGGAGTCTAACCAGCGACCTTCTTGCTGTGAGGCGATTGTGCTAACCACTGAGCCACTGTGTCGCCCTATAATTTAATTAAATAAAAAAAATAATAAAACAAACTATACATTTATTTTCTATTCAATGCATATTTAAGAACTTTGATTTGGTTGCTGCTTTTAATTCTTCTTTATATCTCATAAGTCATATTTACATTTATGTGTTAGTTAGTCATTAGTTAGTCGGCTTAAAATGCTAGGAAAATTTGACTATATAGTTTAAAAAGAAAATAAATAAAGAATTAAATACAAATAAATATAGATAAAATATCTTTAGGATGTGCTCATTATATGTAAAATACATTTTGTAAATTTAGTTTGATGCAGAAACAAAATTGACCCATTACTTTTTTAATGGTCAAGGAAAAATAAAATGGAAAACATCAAAGCCAGTTATAGTTATTGTTGCTATTTATAATTGATGAGGAACAATATGACAATAAAGTACTATTTAAGTAAACTTGTTTATTATAAACAAATTGTGGATGTTTAAATGCGTATAGAAAAATAAAGTTTCACACAAAATTTGTAATAAGAAATAAGACAATTTCACAAAAATAAATCAACCAAATTTAATAGACAGGAGGAGGACAAAGGGAAGGGAAAAGTACCAAATAAAAGAAAAGAACAAAACAAAACAAAAACAACTAACTAACCCATTTAACTTTTCCCCTATAACTACAAAACAAATCAAATAGTAAACCTTTTACATCAGAGATGTTGTATCTTACCTACTCTCTCTTTCCAAAGCAAAACTTACAGAAACTTACCGAAAGAAAGCTGCGTGTGCGCCATGTATATCACATGAGCTGACCTATTCCCTCTCTTCTATCCAGAATATTACACATGTACAACGTTCCCACTCCAGTTCACAAAGAATGTTAAATGTTTCAAAATGTACATGGCAAAAAAACACACTAACAAAAGTTAAAAAAACAATGGCAGAATAGTTTTTTTTAAAACTAGTTTTCAGTTTATGTTACACAGGCATATTTTAAAACAAAAAAAATTAAATTAAATTAAATTAAATTAAATTAAATTAAATTAAAATAGTAAATTAAAGTAGGTGCAGTAGGTGTTTGTCCTCAGAAACATTTTTGTTGTGCTGGTTGAAAGTCTCTTCACATTCCTATAGCAATGATTACAGTAAATGACCCAAATGTATTTATATGTATTTTTATAATCTGGGTGAAGCATAAATAAAAAAAAAATGTTTATTCAATTAAAAATATTGTCTGGCCAACAATTCCCTTAATTCCTATAAGTAGCCCAAACTGTTTGTCAACAAATGTAGATTTGTACAACTGCACATCTTTGTTCACGCAGATCTGGCATTAGCGCATGCAGGTGTGTCCATGTGCACATGAGATGCAGTCACTATAAAATACAATGCTGAATCAAAACTTTTTAAAATCCTGAATCAATATATGTTTTAAAACTCTTTTTGTCAGGCAAAGCTGATGTACAGTAGATCGTATTGTATTATGAATGGGTTATATGCACAGAAGTGTTGTTCAGCAAATTAAATATTCTGGCAAAAGCTTGATGTGACTATTTTCAGTTTCACAAGGTCCTTTTACAGCATCAATAGTGTAAATTTTTATTTAGTTTAACAACAAAACATCAGTTAATAGTGCTATTCCACTTAGTCTGCTTTACTGAGGTGAAGTTGGTTTTATATTCACATTGGTTCATTTTTGAACAATGACAGCCTGTGACATGCTCCCTATATAGTTTACCATGCAACTCTGAATATTCGGTCTGAAATAGCATGTAAGTATGGCTTAGTAATAAGTTTAATTCCTGCACGCTGCCGGCCAATCAAAGCATGACATATTGCATATTATGACATTTTGCTTGCTAACTACTGAAAACGTGATAGATATAAGACAGTTTTTAATTTGGAACTGTAGTATTATAAAGTAATATAACGTTTTTTAACTGGCGATTGACATGATCTAGTGCAGGGGTGGCCAACCCTGTTTCTGGAGATCGACCTTCCTGCAGATTTCAGTTGCAACCTATATCAAACACACCTGCCTGTAATTATCAAGTGCTGTTCAGGTCTTAATTATTTGGTTCAGCAGTGTTTGATCAGGGTTGGAGCTGAACTTTGCTGGAAGGTTGATCTCCAGGAATGGGGTTGAGCACCACTGATCTAGTGAGCTGTCTGCTGTCATCTTTAAGGTGCGCGCATTTGCGATTTCAGGAGGTGTGTGTTTGGATGGCAGGGTTGAGAGGTACTGCACCTTTAAGTAAATAAAAAATGTTTGTGTTAAAATTATAGATTAATCTTTCATGGCAAAAACTATTAAATAATTAAGTAAAAATCGTAATTCAATAAGATATTTAATATTTTTTTAAATGTACATAAATTAAAAGGTTTTCATTAGTAATGTGCATTGCTAAACACTTCACTTATTCAAATTTAATAGTTATTTTCTCAATATTTTGATTTATTTATGTATTTTTGAATACTCAGATTGCAGATTTTTATAGCATTCCTCCCTACAAATTAATTAATTCATTATTTTCCTTCAGCATAGTCTCTGTTTCAGAGGTCACCACAGCAAAATGAACTGCCAACTATTCCAGCATATGTTTTACACAGCGGATGCCCTTCCAGCTGCAACCCAGTATTGGGAAACACCCATAAACATTCTTACACACTCATATATTATGGCCAATTTTGTTTACCCAATTTACCTATAGCGCATGTCTTTGGACTGTGGGGGAAACCGAAGCACCCGGAGGAAGCCAACACCAACATGGGGAAAACATGCAACTCCACACAGAAATGTCAACTGACCCAGCTGAGGCTCGAACCAGTGACCTTATTTCGGTGTGGTGACAGTTCTAACCACTGAGCCACCATGCTGCCCCTCCTTACAAATTATGTGCCAAATCAAATGAAAACACTTTTTCATTTCAGGATTCATTCATTCAGAGTTTTCTAAAGTATCACTTCCAAAATGAAAACTCTCTCTCATTTGCATAATTGTTAAAAGTAAAAAGAAGAAAAAAAAAGTTAAATCAACTTAAGGTTATGATTCAGGTGTTCCCAGCATGCACCAGGACATGAATAATGAATAAGATTGCATGGCTTCACAGTTTGACAGTTTTCATTTCACTGCTGTTGATTTTGTCACATTAAGTAACTTGTTGTTTTGCGATGTCAGGAGTTCATTTTTATGTAAATGATCTCTGAAAGATATGTGCATGTTTCTGCCAGATAAGTGTCACTTTTTAAACCATTATTTAGTAATTTGTCTCAAAAGATTAGACTATAAATCCAGTCCTTCATCCAGCCTGATCTCAAGAGGAAATGTAAGTATTTTAAATTTTGTTCAGTTATATGAATATATGGCTTTTAGGAAAAGGCGTGGCACCAAACCCCACCCCTACACCATATTTAGGGATGAGCAAATCAAAAAGAGCAAGAAAAAACAGAGCAAAATCACTTGTCTGTGAAGATGCTATATGGACATGTTTTTATTTACTTATTTTGACTATATTTACTATAAATATGACCATATAAATTCTTACAAATTAGCCACTAAATCAAAAAGTTGGCATGATATAGCGTTGCTTCTGTGTTATTTTTTTAGCATCACTGAAATACTAAAGTTATTATTGTTTGATTTAGATTTTATGTTTCATTTTGTTACATTTTAGCTCATAATAATGTTTTTTTGGTTGTTCTTTGTACTATTTAAAATTTGTTTTTATTCATTAATTTTCCTTAAGCTTAGTTCCTTATTTATCAGGGGTCATCACAGTGGAATGAACTGCCAACTATAACTCAGCGAATGCCCTTCCAGCCACAAGCCAAGTAATGGGAAACACCAATACAACTCTCTCTCTCTTACACACACACATGCACGCACACACATACACTCAACTAATACACAATTTACATTTGACTGGCTTTAAAAATGATTAAGTTAAAGAGCCCATATTATGGGTTTTTGAAAATTCACCTCAATGTAGTGTGTAACTTCTAAGTGAAGTGAAGTATCCAGCTAAGGCTTAAATCTGTAAGAATACAGTGTTTAAAACGGTTGATTCATCTATAAAAGAGTCGACTCATAGTGCTTCAAACGAGTCGCCTTCATACCGATTCATTAGGTGTTTCGCCATGACGTACGAACGAAACCAAGTTATTCACGTGCACGCGCAAACCCGGGAGATTTCAAACCTGAGGCCCCACCCTCTGACGCAGAAACCCAGAGACACACACACACACACACACACACACACACACACACACAAACATGCCGGTGGATTGAAGTCACACTGCAGATGGATATATTGAGTCTCTACCCAAAGATGAAACCTCAGCATTATAGCCAAGCAGTTGGAAACTACTGGAAACTTCTGGAAACTACATGCTACAAAGAATATTTCATCAGCGTTTGTTAAAGGAAGGATCAGTAAAGAGTAACTTACTGATGGACGTCAGGATGGATTTTTCTTCCTCCATTTCTCAAGTGTAAGTACGTGCGATTAAAGTTGCCTCGTTGACTCTAGCTTGCAAATGTATTTAGTTGTGATTTGTTACTTGTAACCGAGTGTACTGTATCAGGTTAACTGGCTATATTCTCTTATCGCGTGCAAAGTCACGTTAAAAACGCGACGCGTGCTGCTTTGATAACGGAGCTCCGTGGACGGGGAGTATTGTGTGTGTCTGTGTGTGCGTGTGCGCGCGCTGTCGTCCGGAGGTGTGTGTGTTTGTGTGTGTGTGTGCGCGCGCGCGCGCGTTGTCGTCCGGAGCAGGTATAAGTGCGTGTGTGTGTGTGTGTGTGTGCAATATGCGTGTGTGTCTGTGAAAAGAGCAGAGTGAGAAGCTAGGAGATCTCCTCAACTGTTTTGGAGTTTTTGCTCAATAAAATAGTTAGTTGTCTGTATTTTCAAGTCCATAGTCTGTATTTACATTGACCCACTGGCAGCTAAAATCCACGCCTACACTATCGAGCATGTATGAACTGTGATTACTTTTATATTGCTGATTAGCTGTTGTGCATTTCACTTTCTGACTGAAAGCAGTCGACCAATCGCAACAGACTGTCATTGGTCCAATCAGCGCAGATTAGCTTCGCGCTAAGGAGGGGTTTGGGAACAAATTAATCACTGGACGATTCATACAGGAGTCGCTGGGATAATTAGGTAAAAATAAATGCAGATTATAAGACCACGAAAGTGTTTTTTGACCTTGCATGCATATTAAACTGTTGTTGGAGACCCTTACAACCAAGATATGACCCTATTTCATGTATAATATGGGCTCTTTAAATCTTATATAGTTTAAAACATGAGGTGAAACAAAAAACACACAGTCATACACTACGGGCAATTTAGGTTACCCAATTTACCTGTACTGCATGTCTTTGGACTTTGCACCCGAAGGAAACCCAAGCGAATATGGGGAGAACATGCAAACGCACACAGAGATGCAACCCAGCTAGTTGTGTGTATATTATTTATTATTTTTAACTTAATATTAATACCCAACAACAACAACAACAACAACAACAACAACAACAACAACAATAATAATAATAATAATAATAATCAGAGACACAGTGGCGCAGTAGGTAGTACTGTCGCCTCACAGCCATAAGGTCGCTGGTTTGAGCCTCGGCTGGGTCAGTTGGAGTTTCTGTGTGGAGTTTGCATGTTCTCCCTGCATACTCGTAGGTTCCCTCCAAGTGCTATGGTTTCCCCCACAGTCTAAAGACATGTGGTATAGGTAAATTGGGTAGGCTAAAATGTCCGTAGTGTATGAGTGTGAATAAGTGTGGCGGTTCATTCCGCTGTGGCAACCCCGGATTAATAAAGGGAATAAGCCGAAAAAAAAATTATGAATGAATTATAATTACAATAAGCTATTTTATTATTATTAATATTATTATTATTATTATTATTAGTAGTAGTAGTAGTAGTAGTAGTAGTATATTCAGTAAGGTAATAAGGCACAGTAACTTAATTTAAGAATTATGTTCATTGCTGGTTGAGCTTGTTTATATTTTTTATATTTTAATTTAGTTTTATGCTACATTAAATTAAAATATTAATTTAATCTATAACATAATATAGCAAAATTAAGTTATTTTTAACACATTATTTATATAAAAAAAAAATTAGGTGAGAATGTAGGTGAGAATGCAACTATGCAGTTCAGATTCAGTGCATCTGCGGCCATTAGCCTACCATTGAGCAGAGCAAAGATGGTTGATGTTCTGCCACAAGATGGCGACAGAGACTGCATAATAAGAAAAACTCAACTGATCAAATCATTATAAAACAGGTCAGTGAAATTCTCTGTCAATCTCTCTCTCTCGTGTTTTGAAGAGCTGTATTTATAATGCAGTAATATGGAAGTATTTGTTTTGCTTTCGCTTATTCTGAGTTGATAATTATAGTATCCTGATTGTGACAGAGAAATACTGGGGAATCTCTGTAGACTGATGGCATTTAATGCCGTTGAGAGCCTTATAATCTTAAAATGTGTGCAAAATCACCTGTTTTGTCATCACTTTAGACATTACGCTAGAGAATCTACATTAAACTAAAACTATCTGGCTAAATTAATAGAAACAGATACTATTTTACTCTATATTTCTAGCTTTATTTAAAATAGTAGTGAGCCTCATCTGTCTTTTAGACTCTGCAACAGCCAACTCAAGCTGTGAGCTGTGCATTTCTAAGAGACAAAACATGGAATATTATTAATATTATATGTGCAGGGCTAGCAAATCACGTCCCGGTGCCACTAACTGTGCATTACCTCTCAAACGTTACAGTCTGGAGCCCCTCCATATGTAAAATATTACCGTTTTCTGGCAGAAAATGTGATGGTGGTGAGTTTATGGCCAGACTGGTGACATTTAGCTAAAGGCTTCTGCATTATCTATGAGTTTTTCCTGCTGCTTTTCTCCTCTCATAGATATGCTTTGTTGCATTTTCGTCCTTGGAGAAAAGAACAACAGACACTAGAAGCTGGCAGGTTGTAGTGTGTTGTTACAGTAATCGTGTTTTTAGCAGATATTGTTGTTTTCAGTCCTCTGGGATGTGAGAATATACAACTGCCAGCTGAGAGAGCTTCATTTCAAAGTCCTCCGCTTCGCTTCCAGCACTTTTGTATGGAAATTGGACTGTATTTTTTCCATCTAAAAAGCACGGGTCAACGCCTGCCTCCTCGCTTATGAGACAACATGGCCATGAGAGAAGATCAGACTCATTCATGCAGTGGAAATCTGAGAGGACGGTGTGGAAATGGTCAACATTTAGGGGAATTATTTCTGTCAATTTATAATCTTGTTCGGTTTTTATCATGTTTTTTGGTTTTATTTTTGTCAACATGATTTAGAATTTTTATTTAGCTCAGTTTTGTTTATATATTAATAAAAATAATGTAATACTTTATAAATACAGATATATAATGACAGCCCTTTCTGACTTTGTCTTTTACATTTTAATTCATTCATTCACTTTCTTGTCGGCTTAGTCCCTATATTAATCCAGGGTCGCCACAGCGGAATGAACCGCCAACTTATCCAGCAAGTTTTTACGTTGCGGATGCCCCTCCAGCTGCAACCCATCTCTGGGAAACATCCACACACACACACAAACACTACGGACAATTTAGCCTACCCAATCCACCTGTACCACATGTCTTTGGACTGTGGGGGAAACCGCAGCACCCGGAGGAAACCCACGCGAAGGCAGGGAGAACATGCAAACTCCACACAGAAACGCCAACTGAGCCGAGGTTTGAACCAGCGACCTTTTTGCTGTGAGGCGACAGCACTACCTACTGCGCCACTGCCTCGCCCTTACATTTTAGCTATAAAGTCTATAATATATTGTATATTTATAATATTTGCAATACTGTATACACATATTTGATTGCATTTATTTGGAATGAATAATACTAATTAAAGCAACACAGCATCCAAATAATCATAAAGAGCTCATCATGTTTCACAGTACAAGCAATGTGCAGATAAATGCAATCACTGAATCATTTACAGGACACTATTCAAGCACTCAAATCGGTTCTGCACAAAGAAGTAGATAAAAAGATACACAAGGAAATATCTGCAAAAAAGGGATAGAGCTGGCATCGCCTTTTTCACAAATGCACACTACCTATTATTGCAGACACAGAGCAGTATTTGTTGAGTCTTGTGAGTCCAGTGATTTGTAATCCTCTCACACACATATGAACATATCCTAGGATACCGTAGATTAAAACAACTAGCTTTGTGTTGTAGCCGCACAATTTCAGAGCATTTGCTAATGGTTGACATTTTAGCATGTTTCTAATGAGCACAGATCTATATATGTGTCAAAACAGCAGCCTACATCCATATTCAGAATGTTTTTCAATACTTCATCCACATTTATAACAGCAGGAGCGTTCGGAAAAACTCTAACGACCAGTTCAGTCGTACAGTCTTGTTAATGTATGTGCAAACTGTGGGCTCTATTTTGACGATCCATGCGCAAAGTGCAAAGCGCAAAGCGCAGGGAGCAAAAGCATTAATGGGCATGTTGGAATCCACTTTTGCTATTTTAAGGATGGAAAAATGCGCTTTGCGCCGCGGTGCATGGTCTAAAAGGGTTGAGCTCATTCTCTTAAGTTATAGGTGTGCTTTGAGAATGAACCTATCAGAGTCTCATCTCCCATTCCCTTTAAGAGCCAGTTGCGCCGTGCCATGGCACATTTGCTATGGTTTTTATATTTATGTAGGCTAGAAAATAATAATTTTTGTAATATTTTAATCCATTGATTTTTTTTTCATATGTAAAGATATTTGCGTATTGCTGTATATCCTGTCTGTATTAAGCAGTGTGTAAGCGAGGCGCACAAATAACGTGCTCTGTCAGGGCTCGAAATTGCGACCATTTTGGTCGCATATGCGCCCGAAAATTAATCTATGCGACCTCATAATATATTTGAGCGCATTAGTGCGACTGCTGATAATGGTTGTAGTGCGACCTGTTTTGGTTTTTTCTAAAAACGTGCTGAATCGCTCTTCCCTGCCGCTATATTGGTTCATATTAGCTGTCAATCACTCAAGGTATTCCGCTGTCAGATGACAGGGAAGGAGCTTTTATGACCACGGGAAATGCAAACGGCAGAAGAGTAAAAACTTAAAGCACACAGGTTTGCAAACCTCACCTAAAGTTGAGGCGCAGATAAGAGCGATCATGACACGTCACGTGGTGAATAATGATCCGCCAGCTGAGATCAATCAAGTACGCGCTTCTTGGAGAAGGTGCCCGAATCTCATGCGTTGCATTCACTGCGTGTTCAGCGCAAATGTTCGCTAAAAGTCAAATCTAATACTGTACATATCATCGCCAAAGAAGCTCGCCTTTACTAAGAAATATTATTTATTAAATTGACATGCATATAAAAACAGCAGTACAAAATAAATATTTCTTACTGCAAGGCTTCATTTTTGTTTGATGCAAACTATACAATTATTTTTCATAAAGTAACAGACTTTTTATAGCAGATAACCTACATTCATGCACATTCAAGGCAGTATCATAATGAGAAATGGAATTCATTGTTGCTATTATTGTCATTTTTTTATCATCATTAATATTCTATGGCCTAATTATTAGACATTCATTTTGGAATTATTGCACACAAATATCAAACAAATATCAATGTCTTCGCAGCATTAGTTAGATAGTTGTTTCTGGATTTTGTCAGTCCTATTAATGTTGTTTTAAAATACATTAAATCCCTTAAAAAACAATTTGCAGCGTTGCTCATTCATTTTTGGTGGGTGCTCCTAAATTTTTTCTGGTGCTCCTAAATATTTGAAGTTGGGAGCACCGGTGCTACCAAGTAAAAAAGTTCATTTCGAGCCCTGTCTGTGCTGGACAATAGACCAGCTTTGATCTGATCTATTGAACCGTCTATTTAAGTTCCTCAAAATAGCATCATGGCACATTTGCTATTTACAAGGTGGACTTTGTAAGTAGAAAAACTGAATGCTTCACTAGAGAGAAAACAGTTAAACAGCATCTACAGTGTGAAAATTGAGAGATGAGTCTCCTCATTGTTTACTTTCGCTTTCAATCTCGTGGATAGGGAAACGTGTTGTACACACAGACATCCATTAGCCTATACATAATTAATTTTGTTTGTTAAGCGCAAAGATTTGTTTCAAAACAACTTGTAAATTCAGTTCAAATTACCAGCAAACTAATAAATGAAAAATAATAACGAAGTGTGGTCAAAAAACCAAAATACACATGCTGTGCCTCATATGGTCTAAAACCTGACAGGTGGGCAAATCTAAGCTTGCTTTTAATAAAACAAATATAAATATGCGTATTATAAATAATACATGAGTATAATAACATTATACAAAAGCAAAATGTGATGAATAAACTGAAAAAGCCCTCAACTCCCCACCCCCGAGATGAAGAAGGCATGAAAGTATGGTTTTTATATTTATGTAGGCTAGAAAATAAAAATTTTTGTAATATTTTAATCCATTGATTTTTTTTCATATGTAAAGATATTTGCGTATTGCTGTATATCCTGTCTGTATTACACAGCAAAATATGGGGACCCAAAACAACTCTATGGGTGTTAATTTCAACACTTTGAAAGTGTCTCATGGGGTCCACTCAAAACAGAGTTAAATCAACACTTTCAAAAGGGTTGGCACATTGACACCGAAGTAAGGGTTAATTTTAACTCTCGGCAGAGTTAAAAAATGTAACTATTTAACACCGCCTGGTGTAAAATATATTTATTTTATTCAACTCTCTTGAGTGTAAATATGGTAAAAAGGTCAAATAGACTGTAAATTACAAAAGTAAAAATTGTTTATTTGAAAATATTCACCACTTCAACAATTCATTCAGTTTTTAAAATGCAACAATGTCAAATATGCTTTAAATGTTTTATTAGTACAGACAGTATCAACAAAATATGTATGACCAGTGCTCAAAAAGGCTGTTTCAGTCCTTTGGTCCAAACTTGATGTTTCATCAAGCAATTTGAAAGTTCAATATAGCGTCACTCATAGTTTTCTTCTGAACGCATAGTTTTCTTCTGAAATTACATTTTAAACAACTTGGCGTGCAAATCTTTCACTTCTGGTGTTTCCTTGGTCCTCCATATCAAACACAGCAGTTTAAATGAAGGTATAAATGCTGTAAACTTGTGTGAAAACAAACTGGAGCTAGGAAATCTCATCAAGCATGTCCTGTAAAGATGTGCTTCCCAGCCACAGGATGACCTTTTCATCCATGACGATGTAGTAGCTGCTGATCGCTCGTCTGGTGGTTCCTGATGCACGGATATACTGTAGGGTGATGCTCATCTAAGAACTCTTCAAGACTCCAGCATGACTAAGAAAAATGTTTGAAAACAAATTGCAATCAAATTATATGACATATTTAAAAGAACATTTAAAGTAAATAAAACATTCAAGAAATCTAAACTCACCTTTTGAAAATCTTTATGATGATCCACAACTTGACTCTCCCAGCTGGTTGAGGTGACAGGATATGGAAAAGTAGAAAAAACACATATATCACTGTTGGATCTCCAAAAACAAATAGGTTTACCACTATGACTAGAACTGGAAAAACAGGCAGCTGTCTGTCCAGAATCCTGAATTTAAAACAACACTTGGAGCAAAATTTAGAGGAGCTTAAAATCTTTTATATCATTTAGTGATGCTGACTTCCCCAAAATATTGGCCACAGTGTAAAAAATATCCATAAACTTACAGTTTTCTGTAAGCGTGTGCGTGCGTGTGTATGTGTGTGTGTGTGCGTGCATGTTTCTTTACCAGATTCAACTTGTTAGGCCCTTTCAGGTCCAGTATTGACGCCACCTTTACTGGAGTCTAGCAGATGTTTCAGGTCCAAATATAATCTAAAATATTAGGATAAGCAGAAGAGGAAAAGTGCAAAGCAAAGAGCAAAACATTATTTAAGTAACAGTTCACCCACAATACAAAACTTATCACCTTCATGTCATTTGTTATTCTCTAATGCTCTAATACCCTCTCAGCTTGTGAAACAAATACAGAACTTTATCAAACATACCTTCATTATTATCACCACATATGACCAAGAAGGTGTGCTTGGTCATTTCACCAATTCTGGAAATACACCATCCATCTCTAATCAGCCACCGTCACAGGGTCTTGTGTTATTGTATAGAGAACTGTGGCTGTTAAAAAACAACAAAAATTAGTATCTAACACATATGCATAACCTTCAGATAAAAAGGAGAAATGAACATCACAAAGTATGCCTCACACTTTTTCAGATATCTTTTGATTCAGATGTTGATTATTGATAATAAATCTACAAATCAAACCTGTATCATCATTAGTCTGCTCAAATATGAATCAGTTGATTAATTTTACAGACAGGTGGCTGTTTACAACGCACTAAATTGTCTTTAATAAAACGGAAATGTTGTGTACAGTGCATGCTAAGTTTAGCCTATAGTTTTAAGCACAATATCATGTGGGAGAAAAAGCTTGACTAAGATGTTCCTGACTACAGAAATAGCCTAACTTACTAACGTCAGACATCCCGAGTTGGGAAAAGTCATTTTCGGGGGATACAGAGTTGATTTGCGGGAGGTAGCGGGAGAGGTGAGTACCTGAAGAGCAATGGGATGAGTTGCGCGCGACGTACTTGAAGAGCGGTGGGGGTGACTTGCGCGCGACGTACCTGAAGAGCTGGGAGGGATGCGGTGGAGAGGGGTGTGCAAAGTGTTTAATGACCAGGTGGGAGACGCGCGATTTCCGGGAGATTATCATTCATTTGCGGGCATCTACTTGGGCATCTGGGAGTCTCTGTGCATTTGCGGGATAACGTTAACGTTAGTCCCGCAACTTCCGGGAGACTTCTGTAACGTTAAATGTCTGAGAAAGTGCAAACGCGGTCATTTAAAGACATTAATGTTAACATTCCGACTTTAATGGTTGTCAACACTTAATATAATTCAAGCGTACGTTATCACGCGAGTCTATGGACTAACGGTAACGTTATATGGACAGCCACGAATGAACCAGTTTAAAAGGGACGCGGTGTTTAAAATAACCAAATTAACATACACTAATAACAAACAATCATATGTTTTAGTCAGGAAGCCTTTTACAAGTAAGCATATGTTCATCTACTCACCAGATATGTTTTAGGAACTCTCCAGAGCTCATGGAAACCGTCCTATGTTGCCGTTAGCATCCGGGCAGAGTTAGGCTAAACTGCTCCGGGGATTCCCTCGCTAGTTTGCTTCGAATTAAAGAAGTGTCGATTTTATTTTACAGATGGGTAACAACGCACAAAATGGCATTAAGCGTGACAGAAATGTGTTGAACATGTAAATTTGATGTTTTTATGCACTATGTATGCGTGAGCATATATAAAAACATTCTTGAAAAGAAGTGAATAGTAATGCAGTTAAGCTAGATACACAAACAACCATGAATGAACCGCAGAAGTTTAAAATTGTCACTCCATTCTAAAGTTATTAACTTAACAATATGTTTACAACTGTATTTCCTTAAAGAAAGTCAGTAAAATACCAACATTTAGGTAGTTTGACTCACCCGTTGCTGTTCTAAACCTCAGATGGAAAATGGCGTCTGGAAAATTCTTCAGTGACTGCTGGGGCTGCATGAATTCCCGGATGTTGGAAATAACACCACCAAGTGTTGAAAAGATAACTCCTTGATTTCGCACTGAATAAAATCAATTCTAACTCTTATTATATTAATTTTATCAAAATCTAACTCTTTAACGTCAACACTTTACTCTGAAATGCTTCAACACCGAGAATTTAACTCTGATGAATTTGCTGTGTAAGCAGTGTGTAAGTGAGGTGCACAAATAACGTGCTCTGTGCTGGACAATAGACCAGCTTTGATCTGATCTATTGAAACGTCTTTTTAAGTTCCTCAAAATATTAGCCTCAGCATGCCTCCTTTTTTAGACCAGAACGCCTATGGGCACACATATGGGCACAAATGCATTTGCTATTTTAACTGCGTGGCACAAAACGTCAAAACGACTCTTGCCCCTAGCTGAAACTAGCAAACAACAATTGCGTCTTGCCTTGCGTCGCATTGCGCCGGGTGTATGGTAGGGTCCTGATTCTGTTAACCTCTTTAGCTGTAATATTTACAATGTTATCATGACGTGCGATGTAAAGGCCTTTGAACTCAGGACAGCCATTCATTACGTGTGCTGTTGATTCCTCCGTTCTGTCCCTGTGCAGAAACACATACACACACATACACACACACACACACACACACACACACACACACACACAGTATGTCCACAGTATGTCTGATAATATTTTTTCTTGTGGAGAAAGTCTTATTTGTTTTATTTCAACTAGAATAAAAGCAGTTTTTTATTTTGCAAAGCCATTTTGAGGTCAAAATTATTAGCCCCTTTAAGCTATTTCCGATAGTCTACAGAACAAACCATCGTTATACAATAACTTGTGTAATTACCCTAACCTGCCTATTTAACCTAGTTAACTTACTTAGGCCTTTAAATGTCATTTAAGCTGTATAGAAGTGTCTTGAAAAATATCTAGTAAAATAACATTTACTATCATCATGGCAAAGATAAAGTAAATCAGTTATTAGAAATGAGTTATTAAAGCTGTTATGTTTAGAAATGTGTTGAAAAAAAAAATCTGTCCATTAAACAGAAATTAGGGGAAAAATAATAAGGGGGGCTAATAATTCTAGCTCCAACTATATATATATATATATATATATATATATATATATATATATATATATATATATATATATATATATATATATATATATATATATATATATATATATATATATAGTTAGAGTGATAGTTTGGACTACAGTATCATAGCATATCATGGTCTAATACTTGTGATAGATGAGTGCCTCACTGCCAATGACTACCAAACTATTCTAGAGGACCATGTGCACTCAATGGTTCAAACATTGCATCCTGAATTCAGTGCTGTGCGTCGGGATGATAACGTACTAATGCACAAAGCAAGACTGGTGATAGAATGGTTTGATAAACATGAAAATTAAGTTGAAAATCTCCCATGGCCTGCACAATCACCAGAACTAAATATTATTGAGTCACTTTGGATTATTTTGGAGGAGCGAGTCGGGAAACGTTTTCCTCCACCAGCATCAAGTAGTGACCCGGCCACTATTCTGCAAAAATTCTCTCAAAATCCCTTTGGCCACTGGGCAGGATTTGTATCTGACAATCTTAAGACAAATCGATGCGGTATTGGCCACAAAATGAGGTTCTACACCATACTAATGAATTATTGTCGTTTAAAACAAGTTTCATCGTCCATCCCCTGTACTTGTTTATATGAAAAACAATACTGAAGTCAGTTATTTTCCTTTGAAAAAGTATGTGTCAAAATACCTGTCTTTGTTTTGTTCTCTATAACCCACCCACTGCTCCTTTTAATATGGAAAGTATTCCTTTTATTGCATCGTCACTTGCAGATAAGACACGGTTAATGCTCAATAGTTAGGTACGTTTACTCCTGTTGGTGTCTTCAATTTGGCAATCTGTGTTTGTTACAATCATCAGAGGAAAGGCCAGCTGAAAAAGTGTTTTAATTTTGGAGTGCAATACCTAGCTCAACCACTGGGTGTCAATCTGGCACTCTGCACCTTTAATTGTGATCATATTGTCAAACTGCAAAAAAAAAAAAAAGAAAAAAAAGAAGAAAAGGGAACTTTAATCACGTAAATAAAATAAACTCACAAATGTGTAAAAAAAAAAAGAAAACAAAATGTACACATTTATAATATCTATAAAAAAGCACAATATTGTTATACTGTCATATACAGCTACAGCATATACTCCAATTCCAACACTTCTGTTCTTTCAGAGTTCTAATTTAAAAAAAATAAAACCTTTTCTATTATATTAAAAAATATAACCTTTTCTAGACGCTGACACGTCTGCTTTGAAAATGAAGCGGTTCTCTAAATAATAAGCCGGCAGATGAGTGTGTGTCTGAGCCCAGAGAACTGTGAGTCAGACGCGGATCAAGCAGGAGCCTCCGTCTGTATTATACAAATCACATCACCAGCGTTTTGACACACTCTTTATTGCCAATATAAGCTTTGAAACAAACCTGAAGTTCAGAACAAAGCATCTTGATTGAACAAGTCATAAATCGCAAAGTTTTCTGGAGTTTTTTTCTTTGTCTCAGACTCAGACGAAGCGCCCACAGACGCCCACTGTCTGTTTGCTGACCGGCTGATGTAGATTTAACACAATACTGGAAAATTTTCAGGCAGGAAAGTTGAGGTCTGATCTGCTGATTTGGGGCAAATTTTAGATTAAGTGTCCATGTATTTGTTTCCTCTATTTTCTATGCAAAGTTCTGGGAAGATGTAACTTTAAGATGACTGCCAAACTGAATTGATAAATTAAAACAGAAATTATTTAATACATGCATTTGTGGATACTTTTTTAATTATTTATTTATTATTATTGTTATTTTATTTTATTTAATTTAAAATATATTTATTTGTTTATTTTTAAACAAATTACAAATACAAAACATTTTAATAATAAAATTAAAT
Organism: Danio rerio; assembly: GCF_052040795.2. Lineage (NCBI taxonomy): Eukaryota > Metazoa > Chordata > Actinopteri > Cypriniformes > Danionidae > Danio > Danio rerio. The sequence goes on from NC_141028.1 coordinate 7,973,726, forward strand.
GAAATTACAATTTAAATTTATTAAAATTGAAATCTAAAATTAAATTATGTGATTTGGATATTTAAATGAGTTTGCAATGATTACAAATAAAATAAAATAAAATTTTAAATCAAATAAAACTCAAATAAAATTAAATTTAATTCAATTAAAAATAAAAATGTTATTAAAATTAATAGCGTGATTTGGGGGTTTAGAGAAGTTTGCAATTATTAAAAATAAAATTTAATTAAAATAAATTAAATCAAATACAAAATTAAATTAAATTAAATTAAATTAAATTAAATTAAATTAAATTAAATTAAATTAAATTAAATTAAATTAAATTAAATTAAATTAAATTAAATGTGATTTAATTTGATGTGATTAGGGGATTATTAAATTGAATAAAGTGATTTGGGGATAAAATAAAATAATATATTAAATAAAATTTAATTACAATAAAATTAAATTGAATTAAAATTAAATAAAAAAAAGAAATATGTGAAATAAATGAAGAAAAAAAAATGATTTGGGGATTAATAGGAGTTCGCAATGATAAACAAATGAATAGATAAATAAAATAAAAATAAATTAATGAATTAAAATTAAATTAAAATACAATAAAAGATTGAAATATAAAATTAAATTAAATTAAATTAAATTAACAACTGTGTTTTGGGGATTAATAGGAGTTTGCAATGATAAAAAATAGATAAATAAAATAAAAATAAATTAAATTAAAATACAATTATAAATTAAAATAGATAAAAAAATTAATTTAATTTAATTTAACTAAATTACATTAAATTTATGTGATTTTGGAATGATTACAAATAAAATAAAATAAAATAAAATAATGCCATTTATGGATTGAGATAATTTTGCAATAGCCACATGGAAAATATATATTCTATATTTAATTTAACTAATGACCACATAAAAACAATATATTAATGAAAAGAAAAGAAAAGAAAGAAAGAAAGAAAGAAAGAAAGAAAGAAAGAAAGAAAGAAAGAAAAAAAGAAAGAAAGAAAGAAAGAAAGAAAAAGAAAGAAAGAAAGAAAGAAAGAAAGAAAAAGAAAGAAAGAAAGAAAGAAATAAAAAGAAAGAAAGAAAGAAAGAAAGAAAGAAAGAAAGAAAGAAAGAAAGAAAGAAAGAAAGAAAGAAAGAAAGAAATGCCTTTAAATTTCCACAAGAAAAGGAAAGGAAAATGTACATGTACTAATGCAATTCCTGCTTTACAACCCGAGTCAGACTGCATTCTGTCTACTGCAACAATAACAGTTTCCCAAAATAATAATAATAATCTTATTTTTTCCCGCAGAGACACTGAGCTATAACAGCAGGCAACAGTAATGACATCCTTTGTACCATTCAGTAGGCTGCATATTTCATTTCTCTATAAAAATATCAAGTAATCAGTCTTAAACTTTTGTGAGTTTGATTTAAATCAATGCTGGAATTTAATTCACACAGACTCAATACTCAGAACTCGTTATTAAAGAGCAGCTCCAAATGCCTGTAGAGAAACTGAATAAGGAAAAAGCTGAAAAAGAAACACCTACACATCAGACACACACAGACACAACTCACCGCTCCAAAACCACAATGAGTCAGACTTTACAGCTCACCTAAAAACAGCATTAAATGTTGGACTTGAGATTTGGAAATGCTCGAGCCGCAGGTGTATAATGCAATGCCAGCGATTCGCTTTTAAGCTCGTAAAATGCATCAATGAGTCATTAAATCACAATAAAAACCTGTTCTGCAAGCGTCTGATAATCACACACATCCAGAACTCATGCCAGCAGTGCTATTTTATTTACTAATACGACGTTTTCCAGTCATCAGACAGTCGAGAGCTGCATGGTCCAATTTCTGAGATGTCAAATAGAGAAGAGCCGCGTCCAAATGTGGAAAAGAACAACATCCAGATCCACATTAGACTGGCAAAAAACACTCACAGATGAGCTCCAGCTGCACTCAACACTCACTTTCAACCTTAGAGAGATTTACGATTGGGTTTTTAAAAAGCTTATTTACTTTATATTACATGTATTAATATGCCTTATAACATACATATTAAATATAGTAAAGTTTTCCACATTTTCCCAGCTGGATATTCATTCATTCATTTATTCATTCTGTCATACATTCACTCACAGTTGCTTACTGGGTTGCTTGCTCACTCGCTCGTTTGTTTGTTCACTTGTACCTTCGTTCATTCATTCATTCATTCATTCATTCATTCATTCATTCATTCATTCATTCATTCATTCATTCATTTATTCATTCATTCATTCATTCATTCATTCACTCATTCATTCATTCATTCTTTCATTCATTCATTCACTTCAGTTACTAATTAATTCTGTCATTTATTATTTCATCCACTCACTTATTAATAAATGCATTCACTTATTCATTCATTCACTCACTCACTCATTTATTTATTCATTCACAAACACACAAACTACCTCATTTATTGACTCACTCACTTGCTTACTCATTTATTCATTCAGCCATTGGTTTGTTCATTCGTTCATTCATTTATTCGCTCACTGATTCATTTAATCACTCATTCATTCACTCACTTATTTAATTATTTATTCAATCATTTATTAATTTATCCACTCACTCACTCACTTACTCACTCACTCACTCAATGAATTTATTCATTTGCAAACACACTAACTCACTCATTTAATAATTTAGCCAATCAGTCACTTACTTATTCATTTAGTCAATCACTAATTCCCTAAATCACTCTTTTATTCACTCACTCACTTGCTTATTTATGCGTTCAGCCATTCATTCACTCACTCACTAATTCATTAATTTATTCATTCAGTCATTCACTGATTCATTCAATAATTCATCCATTCACTCACTCATTTATTAATTCAGTCATTTATTTACTCGCTCATTCGTTTACTTAATAATTTACTTAGTCACTCGCTTGCTCACTCAGCTGTTCATTAAAATCGTTCACTCACTCATTTAGTCATTTACTCATTCATTCATTAATGCATTCACTCACTCATTTATTCATTCACAAACACACAAACTCACTCATTTAGTCACTCACTCACTCCCTCAGTCACTTATTCACATATCCATTCATTCATTAATTTGTTCGTTCATTCATTCATTCATTAATTAATTCATTCATTTACTGATCCATTCAATCACTATTTTTTATTCAATCCTTTATTCATTCAGTCATTCATTTGTTCACTCACTAATTTAGTCATTCATTCATTGACACACTTATTTATTCATTCAGCCATTTTTTATTCACTCACACACTGACTCATTTATTCATTCAGTCATTTATTCAGTCATTCACTAAATCACTCGTGTATTCATTCATTCATTCATTCACCCACAATTTTAGCCTTCATTAATTCGTCACTTATGAAGGGTTTATAAAACATAAATAGTCCTCACTTAAGATTAGGTCACACAACTGGATGAAGTTGAGTAAATAAATAATTTATTAACATACATAGTAAGCATTACTATATGCCTGAATAATAAGATATATAAACCTTTATTTCAATGAGTTGAATAATCTTAAAAACCTTCAACTACTCTTAAATGCAAATGGTTTGTAAATTATGTAACACTTAATTTAGTAATAAAAAATAAATGTTTTACAAGATATGAAAGCACAATTATAAAGCACATTATAAATGTGGTCATAAGTCAAGAAAACAGCATTTGTAGCTGTATTTATAAACTGCTTACTAACATTTATTAATGTAGAGTTAATGCTTAACAAATAATGAATTCACTAGATGCTAATGCTTAATAAATTATTCATAGAGTGAGGTTATTATAAAGTGTTGCCAATTCTTTTTTTTTCGTTTTTTATTTATGTCATCTCCACAGTCCTTCCAAAATTTTTAGCGATCTATGAAATTCTAGTAGTGCATTCATTCAACCATGGTAAACGCACAGAGAATAAAGGCTCTTGCTTTTGCACTCCTTTATGTCAGACTCTCCCATGGTGCACAACAAAACTGAAATGTCGTATGCAGTGGAAAGGCATCTTAAATGATACCAATAAGCTTCTGTGTTCCAAAACAGTGACACGTTTTGCATTTAGAAGATATAAACATCTGAATCTGGCAGCTTGTTTTTGACATTACCTCAATTTCTCTTCAAATCTTTTGACCAATCAAACGCTCTCTAGTATTTCACATGTCCCGCCCCTTTAATATGTTTTCATGTAATGTGCTTGAGCTTACCACTTTCGCTGGCAGAGCTAGTAGAGGAGCTACTATACATCCTATTCTTTACAATCCCATCCTAATCTTTACATGAAATACATGTAATTAAAATAAATTTAACAACATCCTCTGAAATATAAAATAATCAAATTGATCCAGATCCTAAAATTTGGATATTAGGTGATATCAGTTTACTTCAGTTGACCTACCACAGCAGCTATTTAGTTTTGCTTGCAAGCACTGCAGTTAAAAAATGTATACTTCAAAAATGGAAATCTGAGAACACCCCTGAGAAAAAACACTGGATCAATGAGCTTGTATCTTACACAACCCAAGCTCATTCTGGAAACGTAGCCCCACGGACATTTCTGGAGACCGCGATTTAAGTGGGCGGAGGCACGTACGTACATGTTTAGTTTTTTTCGAGCGAACGCTGCGGGGCGGTGTGGTGTCGCTCCTCCTCTTCGCACTCGCCGGCCGACGGCTCACCTGCGAGTGGAGGGCTTTCCCGATGCAACCAGTTTGTCCGCTTAGCTCACAGCGTTGCGTCGGCGGAGGCCCCGGAGGAGGAGGAGGAGCCGGCCGTGGGGACGACGACCGGGATCGAGTCCGGGGAACAGCGGTTCCAGAAATCAGGTAAGACGAAAAACAGAATCCGAAAAATAAGGGCGAGAACGCGGCAGGATCCGAAAATGCGGTCGAAATCGAAGACGAGGGCTTTTGCTTTTTTTTTTTTTTCGGACGGCTTTTTCAAACCGTCGCTTGGATTTAGGGAAGGAGGAGGAGGAGGAGGAGGGCGGCCGGGTTGGCCGGGTTGGCCGGGTCGGCCAATCCGGTGGCTTTTCGCGCGAGAACAGCGCATGCACAGCGGCCTCTCGCAGATCCGCGAAAACAAAAAACGCTCAAATACGTACCTTCCGGGACATATCTCGCGGTCCGCAGAAACGTCTGCAGGGCTACGTTTCCACAATGAGCCCGGGTTGATCTTACAGTACTTCTGAGAAAATATTGTATTCTTTCAGAAAAAAGCCAACCAACTTTAATTATATTTAGGGACCTTTTCTGGACCCATTACTATTAGACATTATTAGAAGACATAGGATCAGCTTTCACAGCTATGCAGATGATACTCAATTGTATATTTCAACTAAACCTGATTAGACGTCTGAACTGTCTAAGCAAACTGAATGTATTAAAGATGTTAAAGCCTGAATGACCAACAATTTACTTCTCTTAAACTCAGACAAAACAGAATGATTACTTATTGGGCCTAAATCCTGTGCACAGAAGATCTCACAACTCGACCTACAATTAGAGGGATACAAAGTAAGCATTAGCAAAAAGATCTGGGTGTCATATTAGACAGCAATTTAACTTTTGAAAATCATATATCCCATGTCACAAAAACTGCCTTCTTTTATCTGAGAAATACCGCTAAGTTACGAAGTATGCTATCCATCTCAGATGCAGAAAAGCTAGTCCATGTTTTTATGACTTCTATGCTGGATTACTGTATTGCTCTATTTAAACTTCAGTTAGTACAAAATGCAGCTGCCAGAGTTCTTACCAGGTCTAGAAAATATGATCATATCACCCCAATTTTATCCTCCTTACACTGGCTGCCTGTTAAGTTTCATATTGAATTTAAAATATTGCCTCTTACCTATAAAACTTTAAATAATCTAACTCCTGTTTCTCTAACTTATCTAATGTGCTCTACAAAGGTTTCTTCATCTTGTTTATATACACTATGAACAGCAGCTAATTATTGCTAAATATGCAAATTGTTCTCTTTATTCTCTATTTTCACCTGGGGATACTCATCTAGAGACCCTCAGACCACAAAGTGCCACTAATTTGATCCAAGACCAGTGACGAGATGATCCCAAGGTCTCCATATCCTGGACTAGGCTGCATCCTGAGCAATTACTGTGGTGATCATGGAGGAGTGGAGAGCACGAGACTGATTCATGTGACGCTCCAGGGACTGATGAGTCTTCGGTGAGGTCTAGCTTCCTGCCTCCGGAGTCTAGACTGCAGCTCTACGTAGACTGAACTACACTGTTTCAATTTACTATGATCTTTTATGTGAAGCTGCTTTGACACAACCTACATCAGGGCTGTCCAAACTCAGTCCTGGAGGGACTCGGTCCTGCTGAGTTTAGCTTCAACACACCTGCCCGGAAGTTTCTAGTATATCTAGTAAGAGCTTGATTAGCTAGTTCAGGTATGTTTTATTAGGGTTGGAGCTAAACTCTCTCGGACACTGGCCCTCCAGGAAGTGTGGAAACCCTGATCAACATTGTAAAAGCGCTATACAAATTGAAATGAGTTGAATAACCTCTGTTAGACTTTAATAATTGATTATTTCGTATAATTATTGTTAGTTTTGCTAGTGTTTTTGTTGTTGTTGTTTTTACTTTCTCTTATTGTATGTTATTATTTTAATTGAATATTTTATCATATATGTAAATTTAATTTATTTGTGCATCATTCAGGACATTATAGTGTTATCTATATTACCATCAACCATTTCAACTATATTAACATAACATCAAAATGAGAAATGATCTGACAAAATTCGTGACAGTTATGTATGGATGAAGGGGGGGGGGATGGGTTGTATTTGTATTTTTTTATTTTTTATTGTTATTATTAATTGTTTTTGCTAATTGTAAAAAAAAAAGTCCTGATATTTGTATTCTCACATTCTACATAATGTTATGTACTGTCAATAAACATACTTCAAAAAAATAATAATAATAAAAAAGAAATAAAATAAATAAATTTGACAGAGCACAAGTGAAACACACATGAAACATGGTTTTGGAATATGTTCATAAAGGAAAAAAAAGGTCACTTACACAACCACACGTTTCCTGTGTATAAGACCTGTGTTTCACGTGTAATTTTAACATGAAAAGCTCACATGTGTGTTTTCCTGTAAAGGACTTACTTGAAGTAATATCTTCAAGCGATCATTCATTTTGTATTGAAAGTCTCATGTTCTTTCTGACCCAGATTCCAGCTGCCAATTGTTGGTTGGTGAAAAATGGCTTGTTATTTTGGCAGACACATTTAGCTATTAATACCACACAAAAGAAACTGTATGTCTTGATTAAGATTACCATCAAATTTCACCCTTTTATTTAAAACCATGAAAAATGCAACCTGGAATCCAGACTGTGCCGAATACTGCTGGTCTGCACATTGTGCGAGAAAACAAATACTTGTTCCTCATTGTCCTCATGGAGCCTCTGGAGAAAGCTGCGTTAATGAGTACAAATCCATTTTGTATTTTAATTTTGGGAGCAAATTCGATGACCAGAGTTGCAAAAGTAAACAGAGCAACCAGAAAATAAGCATTCATCTTTTTAGTTTTTAAATACAGAACTCTTTACAAAGGGCGGCACGGTGGCTCAGTGGTTAGCAATGTCGCCTCACAGCAAGAAGGTTGCTGGTTCTAGCCCCAGCTGCACCAGTTTGCATTTCTGTGTAGAGTTTGCATGTTCTCCCTGTTCTCCCTGTCTCCCTCCCTGCACTATAGGTGAACTGAAAAAAACGAAATTGTCCGTAGCGTAAGAGTGTGAAGAAGTGTGTATGGATGTTTCCAAAAACTGGGTTGCAGCTGGAGGGGCATCCACTGCGTAAAACATATGCTTCAAGATGAAGATATTGAGATAAGAAAATTCTGGTTATTTATAGTGAGTTATGAATAATCTGATTGGATAATCGATCTTGAGCTGATGCGGGAACAGCAGAGAATATTCATAAGCACATGATCCTCTAAAAATTAGTTCTTAAATAAACTTCACTTATCGAGATCATGATTTTTGTAGCCAAAAGTATGTATGGCAGCATTTTGTTTTGTAAACGAACGCTATGGGGCAGTATGACGCCATTCCTTTTCGTGCTTACCAGCTGACCGTTTACCACCGTATGGACGACTGTTACCAGTTTGTCCAGTAGTTCCCATGTATGTCAGTGGACTTCAGACGCAGAGAGGAGTTGACCACAACAACGGGGTTCGTGTCCTTTGAAGAATGGTTCCAGAAAGCAGGTAAGACAAACACAAAAGTAAAAGACTAAAATAAACAAGTAAATAACAGGGAGAGATGTGGTAAAATCTGAAAATGTGGTAAAAATTAGGCAAGGGATTATCTTATTCTGGATTGCTTTTCAAAACACTGTCAGTTGGGTTTAGGGAAGTGATAGGATGGTCAATCTTTGCTTTTAAAACACTATTGGTTGGATTTAGGGAATGAGGAGGGAGGATCAGTCAGTCAGTTGACAGCGACCTCTGGTGAATTTATGTGAGAACAGCAGGCGCAAATGGCCCTTGTGAGAGATTTTTTAGATCTCAAAAAGCACACATAGCAGCCTCTGGTGGATTCGCGAAAACAAAAACTGCAAAAAAAAAAACAAAAAAAAAACATACCTCCTGGGACATATTTGGCACTCTCCAGAAGTACATATAGTGGTACAATTTCAGAATAAGCTTGGGTAATATTAATGCAAAATTTGTTGCCAGGTGAAAATAAAATCAGCAATTCCTAACCCTTATGGAAGTTTAAGCAGCATGACTTATTTAATATTTGTGAAAACCATGTGCTAATGAATCATTCACCACAAAACCAGGACATTCAGAAAGTCTATCAAAGTAAATCAGGCCAACTTTTAGTTCATGTTGATTTTAAGGACTAAAAGTTACAGTGAGAGACTAATTATATAAATGCATACCTACTTTTAAATTCCTGCCAGATTTCTAAAGCATCAAGGACACTGTCGAGATATTCATGTACGGTTTTCTAACGCACAACATCTAAAGAGCTCCCCCGCTTTTCTGTTATTCATCAGACTCTAATTTGTTTTTCATTCTATATGATGCATAATGTTAAGATTATGGGCCGCATAATTCCAAATGAGCATTCTCTGTAGACTAGAAAGCATGACTGGGTGGATATATATGACCATAATATACTGTGATCTCGAGCACACTTGAACAATACGAAATGCTACATCAGCAGTTTTGAAAGCCAGAAGACGAGTCCTTAAATTTAACTTGTGCGAGTCAAAGGGAGTGTATACATTTATGGCATCTTAACTCTTAATTAAGTAATTGTACTCTTTGCTTAAGTAAATCAATTTAACCATTGGCTTAAGCCGTGCTGTGATTTAGGTTGACCCATAAAAACTGCAAAAGCTTTCATTCAATAAAACTTTTATTCATACCAAGGGGCATCTTCTGGGCTTAATGAGGGCCAAATCCACCCCCAACCTTACAAAGTCATTTAGGACCCGGATGAATCCACGAGGCCTGAAATGTTTTTTTTATGTACTTAATAAGTGAAGTAGGACACCAGAGGAACTTTTTGGGACTTTACATGTGAAGTCAGTGTAACAGTCACAGTCCAAAACACTCCACTTTTCCCACACAAGTCACCCTTGAGTTAAACAGTTGTGTTTTACTATTTATTTAAGGTCACTGGTTTGAGTCCAAGCTGGTCTAGTTGGCATTTCTGTGTGGAGTTTGCATGTTCTCCCTGTGTTGGTGTGGGTTTCATACTCTTCTTTTATACTCTAATATACTAAGCATATTCACGTTTCTTTTTCCATCAGGCTTACATCATGATAACTAAATATAAATTACAAAAGCTTTAAAGCAAATGAACAAAAATAAATACAAAGAATTGTAACAAAGTACCATAACTTCAGAGTAATGCTGTTAAAAATATGTATAAAAGCAAGACATTCGTTGGTGCAATAGCCTAGTGGTTAAAGTCTAAACAACAAGAATTGTGAAGAATAAACTACAAATTTGTTACAACACAGTTTATACTACCAGTCAAAAGTTTGGGGTCAGTTTTTTTTTTCATGTTTTTCTTTTTCTTTCTTTTTTTTTTTTAAGAAAATTATTCTGTTCATCAAATCAGCATTTATTAAATGTAAAAAAAAAATCGTTCAATTGTTAAATATTTATTACATTTTTAAATAACTGCTTTCTTATTGTATGTTACGTAGTTTCAAATTAAATCAATTCCCTTAGTCATTATTGCTTTCAATTTTTTATGACCCCAGATAAATTAAGAGACTAAGCAAAAAAGAAAAAAAATGAACGAATGAATAATTATTTATTGGGATTTCTGAAGGATCATGTGACTCTGAAAACTGGAGTAATGAAGCTGAAAATTCAACTTTAAAATCACTAAATTAATGATTAAATTAAATTATAATCTACTTTTGAACAGTTATTTCATAGTGCAATAACTTTTTACAATTTTACAATTTGTTCTTTATTTTTGATGAAATATATGCAGCCTTGGTGAGCAGAAGAAGCTTATTTTAAAACATTTAAACATCCTACTGACCCCAAATTTTTGACCGGTAGTGTAACTCTGGAAAAAGGTTTGGATTTTATTTCTTTTGTGAAAAATGAGAAAAAGTCAAAAAGCTATTTTTTAATTGTATTTTTAATTATTATTATTATTATTATTATTATTATTATTATTATTATTATTATTATTTTATGCTATGACAAACAGGATTCTACTTTTGTATTTCACAGACTTGGAGCTATCATTGTACACTGGATTTTAGAGGAAATTACATAAACACTTCACTTATTTCAGCAAAAGGCTGTCACCTAGAGAAAAACAGTTCAGTTTTACCATTTCTTTAATCCATACAGCCAATCTTCAGGTCTGGCGTAGCATAGCATAAATTATTGTATTGGATTAGACCACTAGCATCTGACTCCAAAACTTCTTTGTTTTTATGTAACAAAAATGTAAATGATCTGTGCCATTTATACAAAAAAAAAAAAAAAAAGTGTCCTTTTGGGTCAGTCAGAATGAAGTAGCATAACAAATGTGTACATTTTATCTAGAATAAAAGTGATTTAATTGAAAGTGTTCTACTGTCAGCAGCTGCCCAATTACCACTGATCTCACAATTAAACCACAAAAGAAGTCAGAACTGTCAAAATCAGAATTGTGAGAAAGTACTTTACCTACATATATATATATATATATATATATATATATATATATATATATATATATATATATATATATATATATATATATATATATATATATATATATATATATATCACAAAAATATGACACAGAGGATGGGAACAGGGGATATGGAAAACAATCCGATGAGTGCGGGCAGCCAACTGTTCCAGCAGCCATGGAGGCGCAAGTCACAGTCCTGCCCATGCCCCTAGTGGGTGAAAGCACACAAAGGCATTTGGATGAGGGGATCGGTGGTGAATGTTTATCTGTAGATATCATTCATTCATTCATTTTATTTTCAGCTTAGTCTCTTTATTAATCAGGGGTCACTACAGCGGATTGAACCGCCAACTCATATGCATATGTTTTACGCAGTGCATGCCCTTCTTCCCGTGTTGTGTCTTGATGTGAGGCGATCATACTACCCACTGTGCCACCGTGACACCCCTATGTACATTTTATCTACAAAAAAGTGATTTATTTGTAAGGGTTCTCCTGTCAGCAGCTGCCCAATATCCACTGATGTCTTCATCAGATTGGATATGGACATCACAAATGAATCTCATTCGCACTTTGACACGAATCTAACGACATGTTGCTCTAGTGCTTCTCAACAAAAATAAAGAAATAAAGCCAACAACCACCAAAAAAGAAACGAGAAGGAGCCTCATTTGGGCCAGACACACAATGCACAATTATGTAATGCAGAAGCCATTTTCAGTCTAGGATATTTCTTCTTGGTCCTTGTCTGAACGGCAGGACAAAGGAATTAAATTTGCATTTAAATGACCTCTTTCATCCTCGTAAAGGAGCCCAAAATGACTGAGATAAACTCAAATCTCTTTTCTCAGCTGCTCCCAAAAATGATACGGCTAAATTTAATACCTTTTTCCCAAATCTACCTTTACAACCCTCGTCCCGTATCAACGCACGAGCATCGCTAAATCGTCACCTGATGCCTTTAATCTTCTCCTTCAGGTTACAGAAGCTCCTCAGAAGTCTGTGTTTATAATATGACGGCTTATTCATGGATAAATCCCCACTCGCTGCTAATCTCAGCTTGCCAAACTAGAAGAAAAAAAATAAATGTAATCACCTTATGTCGCTAACCAGATCACACTCTGAACGCGGATGATAATGAAGCGCTGTGACACAACGATACACAGTTTTTTACAATCTCGGTAGCATCATTAGAAAGGGAAACATCATTATATTCTTCAAAGACCTAATAAATGCATGGAGGATAGGATATGCTAACAGGAGCAGAGATCTTGCTGAAGATCGCGACTGTTGGTTTAATCATTATTCTTTTCTGGCTTTGAAAACTTGATTTACTGCAGCTTATACAGTAGCTAGCACTCTTTCACTAATGATGTGCACTATACAGTACATGCTGGGTGTAATATTAAATAATATATTTTAATGTAAAACACCCTAATGCTCTTCACACTTTACAAAGTGCGATCTGGTAATTCTGGAATAAATTAATCTTAAGTTGCATCAGTCACAAAATGTGTTTTTTTTTTTTTCTTATTGAGCTTATTGACTGGACTAATGTATACAAATGCAACTCAAATCAACTTAACATAAATAAATAAATAAATAAATAAATAAATAAATAAATAAATAAATAATTAATTAATTAATAAACAAACAAATACATTAAATAATTAAAATAAATAAAATTAAAATTAAAAATAATCAAATGAAATAAATGAATAAATACATTAATTATTTAATTATTCAGTGCATTAATTAATTAATTAATTAATTTTATTTTATTATTTTCATTTTATTTATTTAATTAATTAAAATGAATAAAATAAAACAAAACAAAACAAAACAAAAAATAAATAAATAAATAAATAAATAAATAAATAAATAAATAAATAAATAAATAAATAAATAAATAAATAAATAAATAAATAAATAAATAAATAAATAAAATACCACAAAATTATATTTGTATTGACTCCTGTGACTGGACTGCCAAGATTAGAAATGTTTACTTGGTATAAAAATGCTAAATTTTTTTGCTGTATTATAGCATGCAACTTTTAATTTCATTTAATTTCATTTCATTGCATTGCATTGCATGCAATTATGTTACATTAAATTAAGAATTTTTATACCAAGTAAATATTTTTTAATCTTGACAGTCCAGTCACAGGAGTGAATGAAATATCAATTAGTAATAAATTAAAACAAAATAAAATAAAACAAAATAAAGTAAAATAAATATCACTATATAATAAATTGATTACTGTGGCTGGACTGCCAAGATTAAAAATGTTTACTTGGTATAGAATGCTTAACTTAATGCAACATTATAGCATGAAATAAAATTTTTATGTAATATATATATATTGTCTGGGTTGGTGTTGTATATTACACTACAGAAACCTTGTAATACGCTGCCAGTATATGTTCTGTTATTTGACAGACTTGTTAAAATAAAATAAAATATATAAAAAAGACTCATTTAACTGGAGTGTCAAGTAAAAAAATATTAACATTAATAAAATTCAATTTAATACAATGTAGTGCAAAGCAAACAACTGAAGCAATAGATTTCTTTGACTGTGGATCTTTAACTTCGCTCATGAATTAATCAATCACTAAGCTTTCAGGTTAAGACATTTTTACTTTCCAATGCAATACAATAAAATAAAATTAAATTAAATAGATGGTACTTAGTCATTATTAAAAGCAATGCCACAGGATAATATAAAATACGATTTTACTGTAAAAAAAAGATTTTACTGGATTCGTTTTTTAATTAATTGACTAGACTGTCCAGTTATGAAATTGTAAAAAAACAAAAAAAAAAACAACAACATTCTTGTTAAGTTGATAAAGATGATGAATTTCAGTGATGAAGATTTTTGCTGAACTTTAATATAGCATATCTCATATTCCTCTAAATAATAAAGATGTTTTGAACACATTCACTTTGTTTCTCTATTCACAATGATTTAATGAGTGACATCAAAGACCATTCATTCAGATTCTGTCAGTGACATCAGTTACTAGATTCATCAAAATGTGACAGATGTTTGGAAAAGTGTTGTGACAGCAAATATCAAGTGGCAGAATGTGTTTTCACAGTGAATGCACTTTATCTTGGGTAATGTGTAAATGATCGAATATGGCATCTGTAGCTCAGTTTAACTCCTCAAGTGTTTTAACATTTTACTCTGTTTTGAAGGATTTTCAAAATTGCAATTAAATCAATAATTAAGTGCATTGGCATGAAACCTGTAAATTATGAGGAAAATAAGTTCCAAATGTCTTTATTGATTGAGATTATTAACAAATGGATAACATTGTATTCGGTTACTACAGAAATCAAGGACTCCCAATGGCAAAAGTAAAACAAAATAAAACGTAATATTAATAATAATAATAATAATAATAATAATAATAATAATAATAATAGTAATAATATTAAATAAATAAATAATAAAAAATGAAAATGTATTTTTGACTCCTTTGACTGAATTTAAAAGTAAAAAGATATTAGTTAAAAACATACATATATATATAATTTACAGAAATCAAAGACTCCGGATGGTAAATGTGTTTTAAAATAAAATAAAAATAAATAAAATAAAAATAAAATAAAATAAAATAAAATAAAATAAAATAAAATAAAATAAAATAAAATAAAATAAAATAAAATAAAATAAAATAAAATAAAATAAAATGTATAAATGTTTGACTGAACATTCAAGTCAATGTTTTTTCTTGGTATAAAATAATTACTTAGCTTTTTAAATTCATTCATTTTCTTGTCGGCTTAGTCCCTTCCGGGGTCGCCACAGCGGAATGAACCGCCAACTTATCCAGCAAGTTTTTACGCAGTGGATGCCCTTCCAGCCACAACCCATCTCTGGGAAACATCCACACACACATTCATTCACTACGGACAATTTAGCCGACCGAATTTACCTGTACCACATGTCTTTGGACTGTGGAAGTAACCGGAGAACCCGGAGGAACCCACGCGAAGGCAGGGAGAAAATGCAAACTCCACACAGAAACGCCAACTGAGCCGAGGTTTGAACCAGCAATCTTCTTGCTGTGAGGCGACAGCACTACCTACTGCGCCACTGCCTCGCCCAGCTTTTTAAATATTTTTTTTTAAATAACTTTTTTAATAAAATAAAATAAATTAAAATAAAATAAAACGTAACATAGTAATTAGCTATCATTATGTCTTATATCAAATTGTAATGTTAACATAAAATATCGTAACATAATGTAACATAGCTTAACAATAAAATCAATAAATTCTATATTTTTCACTCTGACTGTGCAATAAAATAAAGAAAAATATAATAATTATTAAAACTAAAAATGATTTAAAAAAATATATAAAATATATAAAAATAAAATAATATAAGAATGCTATATTTTAGACTCTTTTGACTGAATTTTCAAGTTAAGAAATATTAAATTTACAGGAAATCAAGAACCCCTAATGGCAGAAGTCTATAAATAAATAAACAAATAAATAAATAAAAAAATAATAAAAACTTAAATTAAATTAAATTAAATTAAATTAAAAAAATAAAATAAAATAAAATAAAATAAAATAAAATAAAATAAAATAAAATAAAATAAAATAAAATAAAATAAAATTAATCGTATCGTAATCTATTGTAACCTTGTAACGTATTGTAGAATATGGTAACAATGTATAAAGTAAGCAACAATAAATCAATGTCAAATGTTATATCAAATGTTATATTTTTGACTCCTTTGACTGGACTTTCAAGTTACTGTAAGAATTATTTTATCATCTGCTATAAAAAAAAAAAACAAAAGACATAAAAAAAATAACTGTCAGACATCTCAGGTGTTTGATAATTAATTTATTTTTCACAAAATATTAAACAACCAAGCATTTTAGAGAGTAATAAAACCTAACTCAACAGTCTATTAGTTAATTAATGAAAACTAATGAGTTAAGATCCACTGCACCTATTTTTATCCAGACTCTTTATCTGGACTGTCAACTTCACATTTTATAAAAATGCAATTTAGCACAATGCAATCCTAGACTATTGTACCGCTGTAAATTGTCCCACTTTCTCGTGCCCGTAATTTTCCAGGACGGCAATCAAAGTTGATTCTATTTAGCCAGACTCGTGCTTATTGTTTTAAACTCCAGATTTTGCCCATAATCAATAGTAATATTTGGCATGACCGGCTAATGTGAGCTGTTCTTTGGGTGTTTTGATCAGCCCTAGTCTCCTAGTGGGCTGCAGATGAATGCTGATCTGATGGTGGGCTACTCTTTGCCATAATGAGACATTGATTTTGTGCTGGACAAGAGTAAAAATCCATCCAGACTGCTAATCAGACTCTAGCTCTGAGGATTTGGGGCAAAATCAGGTGGGCAGAATAACATCTTCATGAGCAAATCAATTTACATTCCTGCCTCTGCTAAGCTTTTAATTGGACATATATGATTTAATGAGCACCACCTTCCTACTGGATTAGAATAATCATGATGCTCAGAGTAACAACTGATCTGAAAGAAAGAAAGAAAGAACTCATAAATGAATAAATGCATGAATTAATGAATTAATAAATGAAAAAATGAATGAATGAATGAATGAATGAATGAACGAACGAACGAACGAACGAACGAATGAACGGACGAACGAACGAAGGAACTAACGAACAAACGAACGAACGAATGAATTAATGAAAGAATCCACAAATGAATGAATGCACGAAAGAAATGAATTAATGAATGATTAAACAAATAATTGAAAGAATGCATGAATAAATGAACGAATCAATGAAAGCACAGATTAATGAATTGATAATATAATGAATAAATTCACAAATTAACTAATAAATGAATGCAAGAATGAATAAATGAGTGAATGGATTGATGCAAGATTAAATTAATGCACGAATGACTGAATGAATAAATACATAAAAGAGTGAATGAATAAATGAATGAATAAAATACTAAATTAATGAATGCAGAAATGAATGAATGAATGAATGAATGAATGAATGAATACATGAAAGATCGCATGAATGAATGAATGAATCCACAAATGAATGAATAAATGAACTAATGACCAATTGAATGAACAGACGAATGAATGAATAAAGAATAAATAAACAAGCAAACGAATGAATAAACAAATGAACGAACAAACTATTGCATAAATTAATTCATAAATAATTGCATGAATGAATCAATGAATGAATGAATCAATCAATCAATCGATCAATCGATCGATCGATCGATCGATCGATCGAATGAATGAATGAATGAATGAATTAAATAATTAATGCACAAAAAAGAAAATAAATGAAGAAATGAATGAATGAATGAATGAATGATTATTTTAATGAATGAATGAATGAATGAATGCAAGGATGAATGAACAAATGAATAAACGAATGCAAGTATTAATGAATGCATGAATGGGTGAACTAATGAATTAATAAATGCATGATTGAATTAATATACAAATTAAAGAATGAATGCACAGATGAATGAACAAATTAATTAATGCATGAATGAATGAAGAAATTAACAAACCAATTAATAAATAAATTATTTAAAAATCAATGAACGAATAAATGAATGCACAAATGAATGAATGAATGAATGGATGCAGAAATGAATGAATGAATGAATGAATGAACTAATTAATTAGTTAGTTAATTAATTAATTAATTAAGAACGAATGAGTGCATGAATAAATAAATGCAAAATGAATGAATGAATGAATGAATGAAGAACGAATGAAGAACGAATGAGTAAATAAACAAATAAATGAATGCACAAATGAATGAATGAATGAATGAATGAATGAATGAATGAATGAATGAATGAATGAATGAATGAATGAATGAATGAATGAATGAAGCAAATTTAACGGTGGACTTTCTCATAAGGAACAAAAATAAAGCTTTTAATGCAGTTTTTGTTTTGCAAAAATGACAATCTGTTCTAATCAATAACCTATATGTTCTGAACAAAGCCGACATTCATGAATAACAAACAATAACATCTCCATTATTACATTTTTTGCAGTTTTTTTTTACCTTCAATTGTCTAGCAACTTCAGAAAACAACGAATCGGTCCATCATTCTGCATTTAGTTTCCAATCCGAAACAGTTTCTACAAACAGCAGGTCAAATTTACAGACAAAGATTGGACTCCGCAGGTCTCAAAAACAACCTGGCTGCGTTAACACAAAAGCTTTGTGAGTTTGTTTTTTAACAGTTAGCCTGGAAATTGAACTTGACCTATAATTATTTTGGTGCCCACTTGATAGACTCTGCCAAAGCAGTTTTTTTATTAAACCGTCATTGGAAGAGAACAAAACAACGGGGAAATAAAGTCGGCATGCATCGAATCTTAAACGTGCTCAGGCAATGCATTTATTTCCTCCGAGTCTGTCAAACGGCCCACATCTTTCTTCTGTCCCAATGCTCTATTTCTGGAGACACCATCAGTCAGACCTTCAAAAGGCACAATGTGCTCGTCATCTAAACGTGAATGGAATCTGAGGCCGTGAATGGAAGAAAAATATAATTGCGGATGGTTCAATTAGGGTTCAGATATGGTGAACGGTTGTGCTTCTCTGAAACGACATGAAGAAATGAAGAAACGAGGACGTACATCATCTTCAGGCTTCAGGTCACCGAGGAAACAAGGTCTTTGCTGATCAATACACCAATAACAAGAAAGACTCTCCTATCCATCATGTCGCTTCACATACAATCTGCTAATGTTCAAGGGCTCAGGGTGAAATATTTCCTGGTGGATTTCATCTATAAAAAACTTAGGGGGAAAAGTGCACATTAAAAAAATAAATAAATAAAAAAATAAAAAAACATACAACCTTTGCTTATTATTTTACTGTAGTTGCAGACATATTTATATCAGTTCTGTGAAACGTATTTAGAATCTGTCGTAATTCTTGCAAACAAGATTGGCAACCCCAGATTAATAAATCAAACATGGGGAGTCTCTAAAACCCTTTTGTATGAGGAACTACTTTCTTCCTTGTTGGATTAAAATCATAAGCTGACAGTTAAACAGCTGAGCAAGCATCTTTTAAACTTAAGATCTATAGTGTCTGCCTGTTGCTGGCTGTATGTGGGCGGAGTAATACACAAAGGGTAAAGAGGCTGTACGGGTGCTGATATTACTTAAATATATCACGGCTATCAGCCAATCAGATTCGAGAACCAGACAGAACTGTTGAGTATGTGTATATATATATATATATATATATATATATATATATATATATATATATATATATATATAGTTGAAGTCAGAGTTAGTAGCCCTCCTTTATTTTTTTTTATTTTTTTAATATTTCCCAAATTATGTTTAACAGATAATATTTTTTCTTCTAAAGAAAGCCTAATTTGTTTGCCTGGTTAACCTAATTATCCTAGTTAAGCCTTTAAATGTCACTTGTATAAAAGTGTCCTGAAAAATATCTAGTAAAATATTTTTTTACTGTCATCATGGCAAATAAAAAAATAAATCAGTTATTACAAAAGAGTTAATAAAACTATTATGATTAGAAATGTGTTAAAAACATCTCTCCGTTAAACAGAAATTGGGGAAAAAAATAAACAGGGGGCTAATAATTCAGGGGGGCTAAAAATTCTGACTTCATATATATGTATGACTTCATAAATCCCACAGAGGCCAGTGGGAAAATTTGGCCAGGATGCCAGGTTAAACCCCTACTCTTTTTCGAAGGACATCCTGGGATTCCTTACAACCACAGAGAATCAGGACCTCGGTTTAACGTCTCATCCGAAAGACAGCACTCATTGAGTCCCCTTCACTATACTGGGGCGTTAGGACCACACAGGCCACAGGTTGAGTGCCCCTTGTTGTCCTCACTCACACAACTTCCGGTAGCAACCTAGCTTTCTCATCTGGTTTCCCATCCAGGTACTGACTGGGCGCATCCCTGCTTAGCTTCAGTGGGCCATCATGTGAGAGTTGCAGAGAGCTAGTTGCTAAAAGATAAATATACAGAGCTCAGCATAATTAAGTGTACACCCAATGTTGAAAATGAATAGTTTTATCTATTTCTTAGTGAATATAGGCAATTTATTTTAGTGCATTTAAACAAAACAGATTTATTAAACAGATATATTATTTAAAATAATATTTTAATCACCAAATATATTCAGAAATTGAAAGATAATACAATTAAATTCAAGCAAAAATTTGCAAACCTACAAAATTTCAAAAAATTATTTATTTATTTATTTTTTGCTCCTCTTTATTTATCCTCTTTTTTAAAATTTGTAATTAATATTTTTCTATAACATAAATTATAAAACAAAAGTTTTTTGGACCATCATCGTAAGTTATGCTATGTAGTACTGACTAATCTAATGCATATGCACAAACATAATATTATAGAGCTGCCTATTAAAAATATGAATGCAGAAGATAGATTTGTGTGGGGTGTACTTATATATGCTGAGCTAAAAACTAATTAAAATAAAAATAATAATTCAGTAGCATTGCTTCAAACATTAGAGAACCTCTTTATGATTTAAACTGATCTTATGATGATAAAAGCAGAAGTTACTTCAGGTTTATATACAGTCCACACCATACGAAAATTTTCATGATTAAAGAAATAAGTATATTGTGAAATGTGCCATACAAACTGAACTTAATTGAAATGAATGCTGCTATCCAAAAACAAAAAATAGTAATAAGTAATACCGATGCAGAGTAAACTCATGAGGAGAATTAGCCAACCAGGAGAATCCCAAACAAAAACACATCGATTTAAATAAAATCAAATACATATAATAATTTGTCAGCTCATAAAGCATCAAATTGACAGTATTTACAACTTAACAACACTGTTTCGCCTGGTTTTACCCTGCCGCTGCTACACAGTCTGAGGGCTTTTAAGACATGAATGTGAAAGTGCTGATGACCTGTCAAATCCAATAAGCAAGGCTATTTCCAGGGATTCGCTGTGATTGTTTCACCATTATCGAGATGCTAATTGACCCTACAGACAGACTGTCAGCTTGTAAACCTGAAGAGCTTTTCAAAACACTTCACTGTCAGAGCCGGTAAATCCACAGAGACGCTCAAGCACAGGTCCTCTTACACCACGCTGGCCCTTTTTTCAACGCTAAAACACTTTAAACTCTCTTTCAACAGCTTTTTCAAAACACTGAGTTATAGTTGGCGAAAACCATCACATTCTGATGTACAGCTGGAGTCAAACTGATTAGCCTTTCTTTGAATTTGTGTAACAAGGAATTTCCCCAATATTTCCTATAATATATATATATATATATATATACATATATATATATATATATATATATATATATATATATATATATATATATATATATAATTTTTATTATTATTATTATTTATTTTTATTTTTTTTGCAAAATCTAATCTACGCTGATTAGTCAGATGGCCCAGTCTATTGCAATTGGTTGACTGTGTTTAGCACGAGACAGAGCGAAATGTCCACCATGGCTTATCAACAATTTTGAAGTAGTCAGAGTGCTTAATGTACATGTGAGCCCAATGCAGGAGTGCATTATTGCAATACAGTTCAACACCAGCATATTGCTCTCTTAAACATAAGTTAAAACAGTGACACACATTCAGTATTAATCCACACAGCGGCAAAAGCTGATCTATTTTGAAATTTGACCGCCACACATATGTAGGAACAGCTGACTGTGGCCATGGCAAACGGGAGTGGATCGCGAGCTCACAAGCGCATTTAAATCTGTAAACAAAGCGGCACGTGTCGCGTTTTCATTGTGGTTTTAGACGCCATATGCGATTATAAAGAGTAAACGAGATACAGTACAAGTGGTTACAAGTAACAAAGCACAATTAAATACATAATTTGCAAGCTAGAGAAAACAAGGAGGCAACCATTTCATTCGCACTTACTTACACTTGTGAAATGAAGAAAGGAACTGATCCACTTTTATCCAAAGCGACTTACAAATGAGGACAAGGAAGCAATTTACACAACTATAAGAACAACAATGAATAAGTGCAGTAGGCAAGTTTCAGTTATGAAAAGAAAATACATAAATAGTATTTTCCTATCTTTCCTTTAACAATGGCAGATGAATCTCCCTTTGTAAGCATGTAGATTGCTAAAGCACTTGTCAGAAAAATGATGGGAACACAGCACAAGGCTGGGGCTATAATGCTGTGGTATTTAAAAAAAAAAAAAAAAAAAAATATATATATATATATATATATATATATATATATATATATATATATATATATATATATATATATATATATATATATTAAAGACTCGTTACAGTGGAGATTTATTTGAACCACTCTGAGTCGACTCTTTTATAGATGAATCAATAGTTTTAAACAAGGTGCACTTTCAGATTTAAGCCTGAGCTGAATATTTCACTTCACTTAGAGCTGTGTTACACTGCATGGATGGTCTTTTTCAAAAACCCATAATAGGTGCTGTTTAAACTAAATATTATCTAGATATGTAGTTAAGGACGTGCTGCCGTTGTCTCTCACAGTGTCCCACAACATGAATATAGTTTAGATTAGTGTACAATGTTTTATATTTATTCTATAGTCATTTGACAAATTAGATAACGCAATAGTTACTTTCCCTGGTAATTAGTTACTTTTATAATTATGTAACTAAGTTAATAACTCAGTAACTATTTGTGAAAACTAACTAGTAACCATAACTAATGACTCTTTTATATAAATGCACAACACTGATGTCCACATACATGTAGCGTAATCACAATAAAACTCACTAAACTTGACTTGTGATTGAAATTAGAGCCAAATTAGTGCCCATTGCTCAACTACACTGTAATCCCAAATAAGTTGGCGTATCTCCAAAAATGAGGTAATCAGTTTTATCTAATTTTTTAAGTTATGAAATTTTTAATTTTAAGTCAACAGAAACATTAAGTTTTGAGTTTTCTGTGCTCATGCAAGGTACTTTCTCCTAAGTTAAAATACCCGTTACCCAGCTCATACATTTTAATAGCAATTAACTTATTTTTATATATATATATTTATCCCAAATTTAAATTTAAATACAAACTAAAATAATAAATAAGAATCATTAGCCCCCCTGTTTTATTGCCCCCAATTTCTGTTTAATTGAGAGATGTTTTCAACACCCTTCTAAACATAATAGTTTTAACTAATTTCTGATAACTGATTTATTTTACATTTTCCATGATGTCTGAAAATTATATTTTACTAGATATTTTTCAATACACTTCTATACAGCTTAAAGTGACATTTAAAGCAGTGGTCACCAAACTTGCTCCAGGAGGGCCAGTGTCCAGCAGATTTCAGTTCCAACCCTAATCAAATCCACCTGAACAAGCAAATCAAGGTCTTACTAGGTATACTTGAAACATCCAGGCAGGTGTGTTGAGGCAAGTTGGAGCTAAACCCTGCAGGTACATCGGCCCTCCAGGACCAAGATTGTTGACGGCTGATTTAAAGGCTTAACTAAAGGTCCCTAATTTTTTTTTAAAGTTAAGTTTTTATTAAAAACTGCTTTTATTCTAGCCTAAAACAAATAATACTTTCTCCAGAAGAAAAAAAAATATATTATTAGGTATACTGTGAAAATTTTCTTGCTCTGTCAAATATAATTTGGGAAATATTTAAAAAAGAACAAATAATAATAATACTAATTCTATTAATAAGTTAAAAAAACATCTTGAAGCATTCATAAAAAGCAACACAACATGTAGAGACACAACATCTTACAGTGCATAAAAATTCAAAACTAATCATATTGATTGTGTTAGCTCACATTGCTATATTGTGATGGAAAATATATCTGTGCATGGTATTAAGGAAAACAAAACAAAAAATAGTTTGCCCATTTAATCTTGCATTGAAATCTGAAAATGCACTTCCTGTTTGTTCTTAGTTAAATTCTCAAATTATGCCAGTTTGAGGTATTGGGCGTGGCTAACATACTTAACCACGCCCCATCCAGCGGTCAGTTTTGACAACAACCAGAAATGGTGAGGATGAGGAGTCTGTTAGGTTGTAATAACTCTCCCCTTTTCCCTATAATTCTAAATAAAAAGCCTACTTTACTATATCCAATCAGCTCACAGTAGAAAAACAAGCCACGCCCACTGTTTTCTCATTTAATACTCATTTTCTCCAGGAACTGCGTCACATAAAATCTAAAAAAGTTTGCAGCTTCCGGTTCAGACTTTAAAATTCAATCATTTCCCCTCAACTTGCCATGTAGCATTGGCTCAATTTCAGCTTTAGTGAATATGATTACCTGAAACAATTAGTCATCTTCAAAGAGACCCTGTTTCACTTTTCTCAGTCTCCGTTTGATAGCTTCAGCAAAAAAAAAAAAAAAAAAAAACCTGGGGGAAGATGAAAGCGAACCTTGAGCTGTATTCAGTGGCTTATTTTAAGCAAAGTTTTGATTATCTCTGCTTTCTCTCATGAGCAAGATGTCAGCAGGACCGCAAACAAGTTAATTAAGAGAGTGCGAATGTCCAGACGGAATTAAACGTCTTCAGATGGAAAGAATAGACAGTATGACAGAGAGAAAATGAGTAGTGTCTATGGGGGATGAATCGCAAACTATTAACTGCAGGTATATCAGTCTGCCACTTTATAAAGTGTTTGTCTCTGTCTCGCTGCCGGGCCATGGTGGAATACAGTTTGCCAGCCGATATGAAGTTCTGGAAATAGCATTATTTCTATGATATCAAATTTGATCAACATACCGAGGCTCTAACAACTGCTTGAATTAGGTGCGGTCAAAAAAAGGCAACGGTTTTAATGGGCGCATTAAAATAATCAGCTTGTCACATTAAATAAATAAATATATATATATATATATATATATATATATATATATATATATATATATATATATATATATATATATATATATATATGAAATAAATGAATAAGTTATAAAGTAAATAAATAAATGAACATTTCCACATTATGGAATAAATAAATAAATAAATAAATAAATAAATAAATAAATAAATAAATAAAGATTAAATACAATAAAAATAAAAAATAAAAAACATTTTTACATCATGGAAATAATAAATAGATCAACAAATAAATAGGTTAGAAATACATAAATAAACAAACACTTCCATGTTATAAAATAAATAAATTAGAAAGCAAAAAAAGACATGTCTACATCATGAAATAATGTGCAAATAAACAAATAAATAAACTAATAAATAGGTTTGTAAGTAAATAAATAAAAATAAATAAATAAAGGAACAAAAATAAATAAACAAACAAACATGTTACATCATGGAATAAAAAATAATGAATAAATAAAAAAATTAAAAAAATAATAAATAAATAAATAAATAAATAAATAAATAAATAAATAAATAAATTAGAAAGTAAATAAACAAACATGTCTACATTATGTAGTAATAAATAACTAAATACATACATTAATACACATTTCTACATCATGAAATAAATTAATAAGCAAATAAATTGGTTAGCAAGTAAATAAATAAATAAATGTTTCAAAATCAATGAATAAATAAATAAGTTAGAACATAAAAAATAATAAAAAAAAAAAAAATAAATAAATAAATAAATAAATAAATTAATTAATTAATTAATTAATTAATTAATTAATTAATATTTCTACTTTATGTAAGTTTGTGCGTGTACGCATGTGATTTATTTGACATAAATGTTAAGCAAAAAATAAAATTAAAAGAATGGCAATAAAAGCATATTTTCTTTCCTGCATCTTATTTTCTCTTAATTGTGTTATTTCTTTACCTGCCACCTCTAAAGTTAAACGTAATAACATCTGTAAACCATTTTACTTGACCATTATTCATAAAACAAACTGATCAACTGATTGCAACTAAATCTGATATCATACTTCCCTTATTGCAACCTAAAACAATGATTTGGTAAACAAAGCTTTTGTCTTTGTCCATTTGTCAACCCACATACTGTACAGTATACAGTAGAAAAAATATGGTTCAGTTGCAATAATGGTGTTCACTGTGGCACTGTGACAAGACTTCAGGTAATGACAACATCAACCAATTTGCCTTCAATTTGGGTGTCTGTAATGATCTGCCAAAAGACACAGTCAACCCAAACGAAGACAGATTATACTGTGCTGATGCCAGACAGCAAAGATTGTAAAAGCACAAGAGGGTATTTTCAATTCGGCTATGACACTAAATCAGCCGAGTTGTTATATGTCATATGCTCAGAACAGCATTCATGCAACTTAAAACATTTGAGGCTTAAGGCTATAAGAAGACAACATGCTTGTCATGAATTCCCACATTGCTTTAAGGGATCTAAAATGCAAGATGAGCCCTATTTATTCTGCATCAAGGCAAATCTAGAGGCTCTGGCATCCAGCGAAATCATCGGGGCAAAATCAGATAAAGCCAGTTTCCCCTGCAGTAACAGTAGTAGAGAAACGACAGATTTAGTTTAATGGAGTACTAGAATGAAACCGGCTTCGCAATAAATGCAACAAAATAACACTTTATTGGAAGTGTGAGCGGCTGTAGACAATTACTGCAACTCTCCAGCTGAATCAAGAACTTTAAAGGCTCCCACTTAAGTTGGTATTTATAGAACAGGAATAAAACAAGATCCTCTTCAGGGTTGCTAATTTAGTTTTGGAGGCACAACAGGTTTACATTCATCTAAAAGGAAGAAATAAAACCTATACAGTAGATGTCTTGATGGAGTTTTTTGTACCAATGAGTCGTTAAAAGTCTGTGTGAAATCAAGATGTATGTTTATGTTTTATTACATAGAGTGTTATCCTGCTGGAAGAAGATACAGTGTGTCATAAAAGGGACATGGTCAGCAGCATGTGCTGTGTATTCAGAGATGCTCTTCTGCAGACCGTGGTTGTAACGAGTGGTTATTTGAGTTACTGTTGCCTTTCTATCAGCTGGAACCAGTCTGGCCATTCTCCTCTGACCTCAGGCAACAACAAGGCATTTGTGCCCTCAGAACTGCCGCTGACTGGATATTTTCTCTTTTTCGGACCATTCTCTGTAAACCCTAGAGATGGTTGTGTGTGAAAATCCCAGTATTAGCAGTTTCTGAAATGCTCAGACCAGCTTGTCTGGCACCAACAACCATGACACATTTGAAGTCTCTTAAACTATCTTTGTCTATATGCCTAAATGCATTGAATTGCTGCCATGTGATTGGCTGATTAGTCATTTATATATTGAGTTTCTACTATTAACTGCAGGTATATCAGTCTGGCACTTTATAAAGTGTTTGTCTCTGTCTCGCTGCCGGGCCATGGTGGAATACAGTTTGCTAGCAGATATGAAGTCCTGGAAATAGCATTATTTCTATGATATAACATTTGATCAACATACTGAGGCTCCAACAACTGCTTAGGCAAGCCACAGTGAAAAAAGGCAACGGTTTTAATGTGCTCATTTAAATAATCAGTTTGTTACATCAAACGAATAAAACAAATAATAAAATAAATAAATAAATAAATAGGTTAGAAAGTAAATAAATAAACAAATAAATAAACATTTTTACATCGTGGAATTAATAAATAAATAAATGTATACATAAACAAATAAATAGGTTAGAAAGTAAATAAATAAGTGAATAAATAAATAAACAAAAATTTCAACGTGATGGAATAAATAAATAAAATAAACAAACAAATAAATTAGAAAGAAAAAAATACATTTGTACATCTTGGTATAATACACACATAAATAAATAAACAAATAAACAAACAAACAAACAAACAAACAAATAAATAAATAAATAAATAAATAAATAAATAAATAAATAAACATTTCTACGTAGTGGAATAAAAAAAAAAAACTGTCGCTCACTGGATTTTATTTTATTTTTTTCGCTCAGCAGTCTCGGGACTCGAAGCTGTCACCTCTTTTACCTCCACCCTGCCCCCCTGAATGTCACTCACTTATGCGGGCATGCACTGCGGTCACATGAGGGATTGCAGCTTTTTAATAATACGTTTTTCTTGTTCCCAAATACAAATAGTTTTTCAAGTATTTGTTCTAATTAAGTATTTTTAAAAACACGCTATTCGCGAGTGTTATATATATATATATATATATATATATATATATATATATATATATATATATATATATATATATGAAAAATGCCAAAATAAAAAAATAAAAAAATATTATAGAAAAAACTGTGATAAATTTCTTGCTCTGTTAAACATCATTTGGGAAATATTTAAAAAAGAAAAAAAGAAAAAGGAGAGCTAATAATTTTGACGTCAACTATATAATTTATTTCATCTTTTTGTCCATATCTTTCTGAAACCTTCCAAACCTCTTACATTTGCGAAGAGCTACAATGCATGAATGGTAATATCCGAAAAAGCATAACAGGGGCACTTTAATATCTCAACAGGGAAATTAAATGGACAACAGATGGAGTCTCCTGCTACTCGTATTTCTCCTCCAAGACATATTAAAATTACACTCAAAATTTGAGTTACGAAGCTTTATTTTATAACCCTGTACTCTTACTACTGTCTTAGTAGGGGTTTATCTGTTTTTATTTCTCTGAAAGTTGATGTAATGTTTTGAGTAATGTTCAAGCTGTTTTTAACATATTGGAAATGTTTTTTTTTTTACTTCTTCCCTTCAAAGGTTTCATCCAGCATCTTGTTTTTTATGTCTGAAAAGCTGAATGTTAATTTAAACACGCATGCTGTGTGCTCCGTCTGAGAAACGGTTTGCCGAATGAATTATTTCCTTCTGATTTGAGATAAAACATTATGTACAGAGGTTTTACTTGAACTTTCAGCAAAGAGGAAACATCCTATTTCTAACTGAGCCTGAACGTTTGTTCAGATGTTAAGAACTGTGATAAATCAACATGTTATTTCCTTTCATTCTGATCACAGTTGATGAATTCTTTTTTATGATCAGTTCCATTTAACGCTAAAAATATTAAGTCATATCTGCAAAACTTGAATTCTTTTTATTGCTTTAATCATAGAGATAGATGTCTGAATTAGAGAACTTGATTAAACCAATTCCAATTGTTTTCAGATAGATTCTTCCAAAAACATTACAAGGCACTTTTAAATTGAAATGTAAGCTAGTTCGTGTTTTAAAAATGCATTAAAGTATTGATGTTAAATCATCACAATTATTCTAAACAATCAGATTTTCCCTCATAAACCACCCAGGACATTCTTTCAATGGTCTATAAATAATCCAAAATACACTCAAATTTCACAGCAACAACCTACAATATTCAATCCTCAAACAAACAGATCTGGAGAACAAAAAATAAAAAGTAAATCCACATGTCAGTATCTGCTTTTTCTTTTTGCCTACTTTTTGCAGTTACTATCTTCCAAATTCTTACTAACAGAAAAAAAAAATACTTGTCATATCCAGCAAACTAGTAATGTTCCGATTTATGTGCCGATTAACAATTTCCTGATTCTTAGTTTTATTTTCTAACAGATTTGATACCTATTTTCTGAATATATATATATATATATATATATATATATATATATATATATATATATATATATATATATATATATATATATATATATATATATATATACATATATATATACATATACATATACATATATATATATATATATATATATATGTATATATATATATATATATATATATATATATATACATATATATAGACAGAATTGTAACTACATAAATATAAAACAGTTCTGTCTGGTTCTCGAATGTGTTTGGCTGATAGCTGTGCAATATTCTGCAATATAAGCTCTCATACAGCCTCTTCACCCTTGTGTATTATTCCGCCTACATAGAGTGTGAAGCAGACAGCTAAACTAACTTTCAATTCAATTCAATTCAATTCAATTCAGTTCAATTCAATTCAATTCCGTTCAATTCAGTTCAGTTCAGTTCAGTTCAGTTCAGTTCAGTTCAATTCAATTCAATTCAATTAATCTTTTTTACAGCACTTTTACAATGTAGATGTGTCAAAGCAGCTTTACATATAAGACTATAGTCAATTGAAACTGTGTCAGTCCCGTTTTCAGAGTTGATGTTCACAACTGCTTCACAAATATTGCAGCTGTTGGACAACATAATGTACTTTTGAGGCTTTTTTCAGGTGATGTTATTGTTTTTTATATTGAAAATATGCTGTTTATTTATGAGTATAGTGCCTATTTTTACATTCCGGAGATTCAGCACTTCAACAGCTATCAGCCTGTCATATTGAGTAAAGCAAAGGAATTGATGGTTGACGTTCTGCCACAAGACAGACACCGCATAATAAGTTCTTAGAGGAAGAAAAACTCAGCGTTTTCTAAGTGTGATTTTCAAACTACAGCTGGATAAAAGACAAAAGAAAGTTGATCTCTCCGGTATTTTGTATTGCTGTATTTCTAACATAGTAATCTAGTAGTTTAAAAGTAACGTTGGTGAATTAGCAATGGTTTCTGCTGTTCTGACGGTCAGCTCCAGATGTGGACTGCGGAAGAAAGTAGTTCCTTGTACAAAAGGGTTTTTGAGACTCTGTGTTTTCTTTTTTGTATACATGATTATGCCATCAAATAATTGCAACATTGCACTCGTGTTACTGCAATATGGCTGTATATCAGCACTGCTGGGGCACTAAGGCACTCGGCATGCGGCCTCACGCCCATGCACGCCTCCCAGAAGTACTGATATACAATCACATCACACTGCTACTCGTGTGATATTGCTCATATCTAAAACTCTTAAATCAAAAAGCATTTTCTAGATAAGCTAGAATAGTTTTCAGAAATAATATGCTAAAATTAAATGAGTTTTTTCATAAAACAAGCTAAATAATTTTTGCTTTTGACGTACAAATATTTGTCTTATCCCATTGAGAGATTATTTTGTCTGTTTTAAGAAAAAACTCTCTCAATTTTGGCATAATACTATTTTCTTTTAACTGAAAAGCACTTTGTGACTTCTTGTCTGTGAAAGGTGCTATATGGTGGCACGGTGGCTCAGTGGTTAGCACTGTCACCTCACAACAAGAAAGTCGTTGGTTCGAGTCTCGGCTGGGCCAATTGGCATTTCTGAGTAGAGTTTGCATGTTCTCCCCATGTTGGTGTGGGTTTCCTTCGGGTGCTCCAGCTTCCACCCACAGTCCAAAGACATGCACTATAGATTAATTGGGTAAACAATTAGAGTTTGTGTGAATGAGTGTGTATGGGTGTTTTCCAGTTCTGGTTTGTGGCGGCAAGGGCATCCAGTGTGCAAAACATATGCTGGAATAGTTGGTGGTGTATTCCACTGTGGCAATCTCTGCAATAGAGCCTATGTTTATGGAAAATGAATGAATGATTGCATGTATGTATTTCATGTCACTAACTAAGAGAAACCAATCACTTATTAGTTATTAAAAGACATTCAAATGTTTTATGTGAGGCAGTGCTATAGGTGCATCCCTACAGAAAACAACTGAAATATCATTTTAAGAGTTCACACTTAGCTGATGAGTGATTATAAAGCTTGTTTGGCATGCTGTCGCGGGAGAGAGCCCTGAGCTCATAAGATCCTCGAGCCCGGGGCTCCCTCACATTTGCAAGGTGAGAAGGGAGTTTGAGCTCAGATAGATCTCGAGAACTCCCCTGCTGTAGTAGCTAATGAACAGATAGTGATTGCTTTTAAGAGACTACTTACTAGGAGCATGTCTATGGTGCCGATTTGGATTAGTCAATTAACTTAAGTTGCAAGTTTTTGGACGGTGGGAGGAAATGGGGGAACCCGAGGGAAACCCATGTGAGTATGGGGAGAACATGTAAACTCTGCGAAGAAACGTCGGCTGGCTTGGTAAGGACTAGAAGCAGTGACGTTCTTGCTGTGAGGCAACAATGCTAACCACCGGGCCACCATGCCACCCATCTAGGAAAGGAGGAGGAGTAGGGGTGGAAAAGGGGATTCTTCAAAATGAAGATGGTTGTTATTTGAAACTTAGTGTATTTATAGTGGCTTATTAATCATATGATTGGTGAATCATAAATTGAATAATGCAGGACCGGCTGCAAGCAATCATAAGCATGTGATCCTCTCGAAATTAGTTTATAAATAAACTTCACTCAGATAACACCAAGCAAGCAACACTTTCTTGCAGTTTCAGCAAACAAGGTAAAATAGCTCTTTCAGATTACACTATGTGCCTCACATAAAACATCTGAATGTCTTTTAATAAGTAATAAGTGATGGGTTGTTCTTTGTAAGTACCATGAAACATTTATATTGCGCCTTTCACAGACAAGAAGTCACAAAGTGCTTTTCAGTAAAAAAGAAAACATAAGTCAAAACAGATTAAATTGTAATACAGATATCACAGCAATGTATTCTTCATTAAAAGACATTCACCACAGCCCAAAATGCTCAATGTTAAAGAGAGGGAGTTCCAGAACCGTGAAGCAAATACTGTCACCTCTTGTCCTAAGATGTGTTCTAGGAATCCAGCTAAAAGGTCTTGACCAGAAGACCTCTAAGAGCGGCCACAGGGCTGTGCAACATCCCAGCAACGACAAACAACACCTTGGAAACAATCCAACAGCTATATACAATATCCTAGCAAAACCCTTGAACAATCTAACAATGCCCTAAATACCTGCTAGACCAGCCTAGCGACCACCTACACCAATCTATGAATGGCCCAACAACCATCAATATCAACATCCTAGAACATCCTAGCAATGGCCTAAAAACATGCTACAACACACTATTTACACCATACCAAGCACATAAACAACTGAAATAGCCAAGGAACCTCCTAGCACATTAAAGCAACACCTCAGAACATCACAGCAACACCCTAGAACATCCTATACTTTAAAGACATGCTACAACACCCTTTCCACACTATACCAAACTGTAATGTCCAATAAACCTCATAGCAACACCCTAGAACATCCTAGCATTGGCCTAAAGACATGCTAGAACACCCTTCCAACCACCTAGAACACCATAGCAATGCACTAGAAACCTACTAGAACACCATATCTATCCCATAGCAACCACCTAGCAAAGTGTAACAACCAATAAACCTCCTAGAACACCCTAGCAATACCATAGAACATCATAGCAACACCCTAGAACATATGATACCCTAATAACATGTTACAAGACCCGATCTACACACCATCAACTTCAAAGAAACATTATAGAAACCAACTAAAACATCTTACAGCATCATACCAACACCATAGTACATCCTAGCACTTTTGAAAAAATATAGGACACCCTGGCAACCACTTACTGTGGAACAATCTAGCAATTGTCTAGAAACCAACAAAAACACTCGAACACCCTAGCAACCATCTAGAATATCAGAGAACACCCTATTAACACACTAACATCTTATCAATGCCTCAAGCCGCCTTTCCACTGCACATGACAAGCGACGGACAGGAAGTCACTCATTTCCAATGAAGAGTAGTCCATTGGAAGAATTCCAATATTGTCCAAGCAGGTCTGTGCGCGCAAGATGAGAAATAGGAGTTTTTTCACCATTTTTTGAGTCAGAAAAAAAAATGTATATTAAAAAAAATTAGTGGTTTATGAGTTGATAGTATTCATTCATTCAACCATGGTGAATGCACGAAGAATAAAGTATCTTGCTTTAGCACTCCTTTATTTCTGACACCACGAGATCAACTTCACTCCCATGGTGCACGATAAAACAAGTCATGTCCAAATGTCACGTGACGTGTAAAGGCGGCTTTAGAAACTAGAACAGACTAGAAACCACCATATCAATGCGTCAGTAACTTGCTAGAACACCCTATCTACACCACAAACGAAACTGAAATGCCCAGCAAACCTACAGTACTAGCAAAACAATATCAATGCCCTATAAAACTGCTAGAACAGATTAGCAACCACCTAGAATGTCGTAGCAATACTTTAGAATCCTGTTGGACACCCTATTTATACCACAGACAAAAATGTAATTTCCAAAAAACACCTACAACACACTAGCCACACACTAACCCCACATCAGTGTCTTAAATGTTTAACTATTTGTATTTAGTTTATCAGGTTTCAACAATTTTTTATTTTTTTTAATAGTTTTTTTAAGGTTTAACTTATTTATTTATTTATTTTTTGTTAGTTTTGACGTTTGACTAATGTAAGCTGCGATGACATGAACATTTGATGAACTAAACAATTTAAAAGCCCCTATTATGCATTAAAAAGGTCATATTTTGGTTTGGGGGTTTCCAACAACAGTTTGATATGCATGCAAGGTCAATAAAAATTTTCATTGTCGTATAATATGCATTTATTTTTACCTAATTATCCCAACGATTCCCATATGATTTGTTCATTAGTTCTCTAACCCCTCCTTTTTACAATGCTAATTCGCAATCGGCCCAGTCTGTTGGGCAACTGTGTTCCGCGCAAGGCAGAGAGAATCACCCACCGTGGCTTATAAACATTGTTGAATTAGCCCAATGCTTTAAAGCAATGCAGTTTAACAGCAGAATATTCCTCTGTTCTTAACCACGACGCACATTCAGTATTAATCCACACAGCGGTAAACAAAGTGGCACACACCACTTTTCAATGTGCTTTTAGACACGATATGAGGATATAAAAAGTTAACCTGATGCAGTACAAAGCGCGTGAAGCAGTTACAAGTAACAAAACACAATTAAAAACTTAATTTGCAAGCTATAGAAAACAAGAAGGCAGCTATTTTAATCGCACTTACTTCCACTTCTAAAATGGAGGAATGAACTGATCCATAAACTGTGTACTGATAAAGTTCCTGTCAAGCTCTGACAAAGTCCCATACATCAATAGTCTATTCTGACACTTCCTTTAACAATCTGCCGATGAATACCCAGTTTTAAGCATGTAGATTGCTGAAGCACTTGTCAGAATAATGACAGGAACACAGCACAAGGCTGGGGGTATAATGCTGAGGTACCACTGACTCTTCACAGCCTTTTTGGGTAGGGAAAGTAACACCAACTTTCCCTCACACTTCAGAGCACAGCGTCTTCACAACATGGTTCAACCGGGATCTGCAATAGGGTTTGACTTCTTCTTTTTCTTTCTACAGTGTTTGTGGACGGGCCGGGGGTTTCAATTTTCCCACGTCTACGTGCGTAACAAATGGGCAGGGTTTGAGTTCTGTATTGACGTCACACTGACATGGCTAAAGACTCGTTACCCCCACGATTCATTTGAACCACTCTGAGTCAACTTTTATAGATGAATCAATAGTTTAGTCATGGTGAACTTTCAGATTTACAGAAAGCCTTAGCTGGATATTTCACTTCATTTGTGTTACACACTGCATTGGTCATTTTCAAAAAACCCATAATAGGGGCTCTCAAAGGCAGAAGGATTTTGTTTTTTACACTGCAAAAGCAACAATCATTGAAATATTTGTTTCTCAAAAAATGGTCGATATGATTTGCTGCATTTGCTTTGTGAAGAGGCACTTCCTCAAACAACAAGTGCACGGTCACCAGTCAGAGCATTGAGAGTTTGATCCGAATTCTCTCCTGTGTCTTTTCTCCTCTGGCCAACATTTTCATCAGTTCCACTTAATGCCTTCGATATACTCGCGGAGCCGGATCAATCTGACCTCCATAAGCCAGCTGGATATGATTCCATTGACCCTGTCTCTCTGAAAAATTGTGTCTAATATGGTTTTTGCGGCACTATCTCATTGCTGCAATCTCTTGTGTGACGTGACTGAAAGCCCTGGGGCCCTTTTCTCTTCCACCTTGACAAAAAGTTGTCTGTCATTTGACTACTAGTTCCTGTTTTCATGAATTGGTCTGATTGTGTCTGAGTAAATGTAACCAATCAAATTTAACACTGAAGGCAGACATTTAAAGGGAAAATACACCCCAAAATTGATGTTGTCATACTCACCCCTGAATCAAACCTTTATGCGTATCCCTATTAGAGCCTACTTAGCAAGAATACTCAACAGCTTCCTCCCAAAGGCTTTTAGAGCCCTCAACTACAGTCGATTTACCCCTTTCTGAAATCCCCCTTCACCCTTCCAGTCATACAGGTGAGTGGGCTTAACAAACCACCTGTAGAAAAGACACCCTCTCAACTCTTTGATTCTTGCACCAGGTTGCATATTTTGCACTACAGACACTTTCTTAATCACTCTTGGAAACATTGTGAATTTCAAATTGTGCTTCATTCAGGTGAGTGGGCTTGACAAACCACCTGCAGAAACTCTCTAGTACTGCTTGCTTCAACCTTAAAGAGCTACTTTGCACAATATTAAACATTAAATACCTATTTTACACAATATTCACCTTTAATACCTCTCTTGCACAATATCCTGAACAACATTGTTCCGTCTCATGTAAAAGTACTTGTATAGCCTGTCCTTTGTAGTTGAGTATCGTATAGTATGCGTTTTTTTAAATAGCTCTATGTCCAGTGTTGTGTTTGTATTTATGATTAATTTATGTAGCACCGTTGTCCTGCAAGACACAACATTTCATTCCTCTGTATGTCTACATGTGTAGCGGAATGACAATAAAGCTCAACTTGACTTCTTTCATCTGTTAAACACAAAATATGTTATTTTGACAAATGTTGAAAACCTGTTACCATTGGTTTCCATAGTATCAGTTTTGCCTACTATGGAAGTCAATGGTTACCGGTTTTCAGCTTTCTTCAAAATATATTATTTTTGCATTCAACGGAAGAAAAAAACCCATAAAAGTTGGGAACCACTTCAGAGTGGGTAAATAATGAGTCCATAAAAAAATGGTTGAGCTTTCCCTTTAAATAATAAAACTGAGCTACCAGATGAAGCATGAGCAGTGTGCACTAACAAGTTAACTTAATATGCAGGAATGCATTTTTATTATTGTTATTTTGTACAAGAAAATAAGTATTTCTTCAGGTTTATGTGATGTGAAGTTTATGTCATGTTTTATGACACACCACATTAAATAACTGTCTTAGAAACAAATGTTTTTAATTAATATTAATCACACTTTAACCACAGAGATCTCCTGACAGCATTTCTGCAGCCATTCCAACTCTCGTGCTCTTTTCATTCAGTTGAGATCATTTTTTTTTTAAATGGAGAAAGTCTGACATCTGCTGTTTTGAACTATGAACTGCTTCATTTAAAAAAAAAATGTTTGAAATAAAGCTCTAAATGGGTGTCATGGTGACGCAGTGTGTAGCACAATCGCCTCACAACAAGAAGGTCGCTGGTTCAAGTTTGCATGTTTCTCCGTGTTGGCATGGGTTTCCTCCGGGTGCTCCGGTTTCCTACACAGTCCAAAGACATGAGGTGTAAGAGAATTGAATAAGCTAAATTGGCTGTAGTGTATGCGTGTGGGTGACACAGTGGCGCAGTAGATGTCACCTCACAGCAAGAATGTCGCTGGGTCGCTTGTTTGATCCTCGGCTCAGTTGGCATTTCTGTGTGGAGTTGGGTTGGGTTGGGTAAGTTAAATTGTCCTTAGTGTATGAGTGTGTGTGTAATGTGTGTGTGGATGTGCCAGAGATGGAAGGGCATCCGCTGCGCAAAAATGTGCTGGATAAGTTGGCGGTTTATTCCGCTGTGGCGACCCTGGATTAATAAAGGGATTAGGCTGACAAGAACATGAATAAATGAATGAATGTATACGTGTGAATGCAAGAGTATGGGTGTTGTATGTGGAGTATGTGGCTGGAAGGGCATCTGCTGTGTATAACATATGCTGGATAAGTTAAGTCGCTGTGGCGACCCCAGATTAATAATAAAATAAAATAAAAATGAATGAATGAATAAATGAAGCTGTAAAATACTGCAAACCAACATACTTAAATGATTTCTGGAAATTCATATTTGCCTTTACAAATTACATTTTAAAATAGATATTTTCACCAAATTAATGAAGTGTATTTTCTGTTTAAAAAAACAAAGTAAATTTAAAGCTTTTTTGTTATTATTTTAAAGACAAAAACAATATCGATATAAAAAGAAACATGTATTTGAATGATTTAATAATCAAATTTATATTCATTCATTAATTTTTCTTCAGCTTAATCTCTTTATTCATCAGAGGTCGCCACAGCGGAATGAACTGCCAAATTATCTAGCACATGTTTTAAACAGCAGATGTCCTTCCAGCTGCAACCAAATACTGGGAAACACCCTTACACTCTCACATTTGCACACTTACACTATGACAAATTTAATTCAATTTACCTAATAGCGCATGTCTTTAGAAACCCACGCCAACACAGGGAGAACAGAACCAGAAACCTTCTTGCTGTGAGGCAACAGTGCTAACCACTGAGCCAGCATGTCGCCTAAATTGATATTAATATATAATAATTGAATTGAACATTGTATTGAATATTAAATGAATAAATATTCTTTTAACCTGAAAAAAAGCTAATATATACAGTCAGAGTTATTAGCCCCTCTGAATTATTAGCCCCCCTGTTTATATTTCCCCCCAATTTACATTTAACGGAGAGAATATATTTGTAACACATTTCTAAACATAATAGTTTAATAGTTCATTTCTAATAACTGATTTATTTTATCTTTGTCATGTTGACAGTAAATAATATTTGACTAGATATCATTCAAGTAACTTCTATACAGCTTAAAGTGTCATTTAAAGGCTTAACTAGTTTAATTAGGTTAACTAGGCAGGTTAGGGTAATTAGACAAGTTATTGTATAACGATGATTTGTTCTGTAGACTTTCGAAATAATATATAAATTAAAGTGGCTAATAATTTTGACCTTAAAATGTTTTTAAAAATTGTTTTTGATTGCTTTCATTCTAGACGAAACAAAATAAATAAGAGTTTCTCCAGAAGAAAAAATATTATCAGACCTACTGTGAAAATGTCCTTGCTCTGTTAAACATTATTTGCGAAATATTAAAAAAAAAATAATAATAATAAATGGGGGCTAATAATTCTGACTTCAACCGTGTATATATATATATATACACACATAAGAGTGCTCTCTGTACTGTGATGTGGTGTGAAACCAGATTGAAATTATCTAAACATCTCTTGAAGTTCAAGAACTTGTTAACCTATTTAAAAACAACTTATTAAATGATTTTGCCAATGAACTGGGAGATTTGAGATTGGCCAGTAATTGCTCAATAAGGTGTTATCCAGGTTGCTCTTTTTCAAGCGGAGTTTAACAACTGCAGTTTTAAGTGAGTTTGGAAAAATCCATGTGAAAAGTGAAGCTCCCTGTAAGAAGTGAATCATGCTCTTACTTAATTTTATAAGTTATGCAAGCAGTTTTAAGTCAGTTTAACATCATAATAGTTTAAATGTACTCATGGGGTTAATTTGATGCAGCTTACAAATCTAAGGCAACCAGGATTTTTTATAGTGTTGTTGAAAGAAAGATCAAAATTAATGCAATTAAAAAGCATAAATAAATGGGCGAAAACATAAAAACATGAATCACAAAATAAGAACTGCTAATATTGTGTACAACAGTATTTAAATTCACCAGTGATTTGGAGATCTGTGGTCAGAATTGATTCAGACTTGTTTGCTTGTGTTTGTTGTCAGTCTGCATTGACTTCCATTGTATATGAACCATCAAAGACCACAGATTCAGCTAAAAATATTCTACTAAAGAAAAAAGAAGTCAGATGCTGTACATCTTTAATAGACTGAATGTGAGTAATGTAACCGTAAATCTTAATTATTGGGTGAACTGTCCTTTCAAAAACTACCAATTTCTAAAGCAACGGCGTTGCAGTACCTCCATTATCCAGCAGAGTTCGCTAAACACCAGACTTTACATCGCATTCAATCTACTGCAACATCCCTCAATATTCCACAAATTACTTGATGAACAAATGTGTTCAGTGAAATCAATCTGTTTAATTCCAAGAGAACATCACTCCAGAGTCATAAACACATTAATCATGCATTTTTCCAGCTCCCAGAAAGCCTTTGCAAACAGTGTGATTGTTCAGTATTCAATAAGAGATTGATCTAATTATTGCTGCACTCATTATTAATGCATCCAGTATATATATATATATATATATATATATATATATATATATATATATATATATATATATATATATATATATATATATATATATATATATATATATATATATATATATATATATATATATATATATATATATATATTACATAGGTTATTCAATCAGAGACATCAATTTTAATATTACATATCAAATCAATTCAAAATTGCTCTTACAATTCCACTGGGACTTCCTAAGATTTAACATCAAGGGCACAAAAATGATGGTTCATGAATGTTTCCTTCACGGATCAAACCTGCACTGACTGAATTATGATTATGGGTAATTTAGGTATCAATTTTAGCAGCTTATCCAGGCTTAGATTATATATAATCCTTCATTAGCTCTACTCTCGTAAGGCAGAAGATTTTATCCAGAGCGCCGTCTGCGTGATCCTCTGAGCGACTGACATGCACAAAAGCACAGTAGGGTTAAAGCCGAGGCTATAACATGAAACATCCTTAGAGAATGAAAAACTGATTTCTCTGTGCCTTTTTTGTTAGTTCTTGTGGCACCGTGGTTTCAGCTATGACACATTGCAACCTTTAACCCTTTCTTTTCACACGCTCAGAAAATGCCATATTGGATTTTCAACACGCCAATGCCAGGTTTCTCTTTTCTTCCCATCTATTTTTTTTTTTCTCCTCAAGCTTTGATCAATTGTTATCTTCTCGTACACAATTGAATGTGGAGCTCATGTTGACCAAGCAGTAAAAAATAAATAAATAAATAAATAATAGTAATAACAATGTTTTTTTTTCCCCATTTAGGGTTTTTGTCTTGTTTCTTGTCTTAATATCTAATAATTTTTAATATTTCTGAAAACAAAATAAGTTTTACTTGCCTATAAAATGCTTGGTAATGCTTAATTAAGATAGTTTTTCATTAAAACAAGCTAAATAATATGCCTGTGGGGTAAGTAAAATAAACATTATTCAAATTAAAAACAGGATAACTCTGCACTTTCAGAAATAAAGGTGTGCGAGCTGTCACTGTGGTGGTACCTTATCGAAAGCTACAAATCTGAACTTTAAAGGTCCATATTAATACCTCAAGGGTACATATTAGTACTCAAAAAGTACAAAAGTGTTCCTCTTAAAATTTTTAGGTACTTATGTATACTTTTGAGGTACCAATATGAACCCTAAAGCTCAAAGTGTCTTCTTTCCAATGATACATAGTTTGTGTTTGTAGCTTACTGGAGTCAAGAGCTGTTAAGGCTGATTTATACTTCTGCATCAAACGCCGGCGTATGCTACGGCATTGACGCATAGCCCTTCGCCGTGGCCGTCGGCGTCACTGACGTGCACCTCTCAAAAAATGTAACTACCTGTCGCAGCAACGCGTAGCGCAAGCTCTGTGATTGGTCGGCTTGGTAGCGCTGACGAGTCTGGGCGGGACTGAGAGCCCCGGGCTAGCCAAATGGAGCGATTGTTTACAAGTGTGGAGTCCCGTGAAGGAGCTCCGGATGGAAAGTTTTGTTTTGTGTTTACCTCATAGTTAAAGTTGTTGCACGTCCGCCGGATCCTGCCTCAAAAGGAGCGAGTTTGAGCCACTTGTACATCCCGGAAGTGTTCACGAAAAGCAAACAGCAGTGAAGAAACTCGACACAGAGGAACATTTACACCTCACTGCCCACTAGCGTTTCGGAAGTGTTAATAAAGATCCAACAGAGACAGCGCGCAGAAGTATAAATGCACAGCTACGGGCATTGCATGCGCCGTGGGTTAAGCCTGGTTTAAACTTCTGCATCAAGTGACCGGCGTAATCCACGGCGCATGCAACGTGCGACAACTTTAACTATGAGGTAAACACAAAACAAAACTTTCCATCCGGAACTCCTTCACGGGACTCCACACATGTAAACAATCGCTCCATCAGGCTCGCACCATTCACGCGGCTCTCGGTCCCGCCCAGACTCGTTAGCGCTACCAAGCCGACCAATCACAGAGCTTGCGCTACGCGTCGTTGCGACGTGTAGTTACATTTTTTGAGAGGTGCACGTCAGCGACGCGGACGGCCACGGCGAAGGGCTATGCGTCAGCGCCATAGCATACGCCGGTGTTTGACGCAGAAGTATAAATCAGCCTTTACGCTGGTCACTTGACGCAGAAGTATAAACTAGGGTTTACTATTTAAAGTTAGGTAGGTGTAAATCCCCAAAATTGACTGCTGGCTAACAGGTTAAGTACAAATATGTACCATTTGAATTACCACCCCAGTGACAGCTCATGTACCTTTATTTCCAAGAGTGCTTGTTTTAAGAAAACACTCATTTAATTGTGAGTTCTAATTTCTGAAAAATAAAACACAATGCTAACTTGTCTAGAAATGGTTTTCTTGTTGCCTATGCACGTTTTAGGAACAGCAGATAATAACTTGACTTCTAGTTGATCATTTGTTATCAGAAGTGGCTCACATGAAAGGCAAAGGCCTCTAGATTACGCTTATTTGACCAAAATAAAACATGATCATGCCTTGATTTTAATTATTTAATTAGGACAGTAAGGTAGCTTTCGATGACTTTGCCAAGACAAAAGTCTTTCACTTAACAGAAATAATGCCCAGTATAGAATATAAAGTCATGGTGCAGTGGAAAAATAATTAATATTGTGTATGACTCTGATGACGTCAAGGTAGCGAAGTTCAATCCCTGGCTGGGTCAGTTGGCATTTCTGTGTGGAGTTTGAATGTTCTCCCGTGTTCATGTTGGTTTCCTCCGGGTGCTTTGGTTTCTCCCACAGTCCAAAGACATGCAGTATAGGTGAATTGAATTAGCTAAATTGTTTGTAGTGTATGAGTGAGTGTGTGAATGCAAGAGTGTATGGGTGTCTCCCAGTATTGGGTTTTAGCTGGAAGGGCATCCTCTACGTATTTGCTGGATATGTTGGCGGTTCATTCTGCTGTGGCAATCCCTGATTAATAAAGGGACTAAGCTGAAAAGAAAATGAATGAATAAATGACTCCAATGAGCTTGGAGAACTGAATCCATTCATCTCTGCAATGACTCAAATTACTTATTAATAAAGTCATCTGGATTGGCAAAGAAAGCGTTCTTGCAAGACTTCATCAAGATTCTTTGAATTCATCAGCAATGCCTCCTCCTTCATATTACATGTAATAAT
This sequence comes from Danio rerio, assembly GCF_052040795.2. NCBI lineage: Eukaryota > Metazoa > Chordata > Actinopteri > Cypriniformes > Danionidae > Danio > Danio rerio. The sequence goes on from NC_141028.1 coordinate 8,017,204, forward strand.
GTTCATTTCTGGTGACTGGGCTGGCCAATCTTGGGGCACCCTGACCTACTTTGCTTTCAGGAACTTTCAAGTGGAGGCTGAAGTATGAGAAGAAGCGCTATCCTGCTGAAGAATTTGCCCTCTCCTGTGGTTTGTAATGTAATGGGCATCACAATTGTCTTGATACCTCAGGCTGTTGATGTTGACATCCACTCTGCAGATCTCTCACACACCCCCATACTGAATGCAACCCCAAACTATGATTTTTCCTTCACCAAACTTGACTGATTTCTGTGAGAATCTTGGGTCTATGTGGGCTCCAATAGAACTTCTGCAGTATGTGTGATGATTGAGATGCAGTTTAGCAGATGATTCCTCAGATAAATCTACCCTCTGAAACTTTTCAAATGATCAACTAGTTATTGCTTGTTTATTTGTTACCCTTAATATATTAATTTGTAATATATTAATTTGTAATATATATATATATATATATATATATATATATATATATATATATATATATATATATATATATATTTTTTTTTTTTTTTTTAACCGTTGGAATTTCAAATATGTAAATATTTGTGACTTCAACTGTAAATTTCCATAGAAATAAAATTCCATAGAAATCTGAAGTCAGAATAATTTGCCCCTTTGAATTATTTGTCCCCCTGTACATTTTTTCCACAATTTCTCTTAAAAGAAAAAACAATATTTTTTCAACACAATTCTAAACATAATAGTTTTAATAACTCATTTATAATAACTGATTTATTTTATCTTTGCCATGATGACAGTAAATAAAAAAATACTAGATATTTTTTCAAGACACTTCTATACAGCTTAGAGTGACATTTAAAGGCTTAACTAGGTTAATTAGGCAGGTTAAGGTAATTAGGCAAGTTATTGTATAACGATAGTTTGTTTTGTTGACTTTCAAAAAAATACAGCTGAAAGGGGGTAATAATTTTGACCATAAAATGTTTTTTAAAAAAATGAAAACAGCTTTTATTCTAGCAGAAATAAAACCAGAAGAAAAAAATATAATCAGACATTCTGTGAAAATTTTCTTGCTTTGTTAAACATCATTTGGAGAAAAAAAAATTTAAGAGGGGCTAATAATTCTGACTTTAACTGTATGTTGGGATTCGCAATTTCAATAAAAAAAAGAAATATATGTAAACATTAAACATAATGTTCTAAAAAATACATATATAAATAAATTTTGTAATATTTTATAATATACGTTGCATCAGAAATCTAAATATGAACTAGTCTATCATATTAATTTGCATACAAATTACATTATATTTTATGTACATAACATATACATTTCAGAAATCTGTAAGGGTAGAAACAAGACAAAACTCTAAGAAAACCATTTAGTTGTGCAGTGCCCAGACCACAATCTCTTTGTAGTTCATCATTCTGCTTCTACCAACAACTAACCCAGCAATCAACTGCAAGTTTAAACCAGCCTCAAACTCCTGTAATGACAGCTTACTGGTGCGAAAACAACTCAGAACAACCTTATGTCATACAAAAAAACAACAATATTCTATACAAAAAAAGAAAATTGGTTTTCAAGCACCAAAACAATAACACCTTTCACGCAATAACCACAGTAAATAACCATATAATTATCAGAATGACGTCACTGAGTACACAAGTGTGCTGTTGTTTTAAGACGTCTTTCACACAGGAAATCGTGAAGTCAGTCATCTGAAAATACATTTAAAAGCTGCACTGTTTATTAATCCACCTGGATAAGGAAACACATTTTTTGCGTTTACATCTGTCAAATCTTTTTATTTTTAAACTTGTGAATGACAGGCATAAGATGTCAATCATGCAGAGTGCTTACTCTTAAAGGGATAGATAGAGTCACTTTTCTTACCCTCAACCCATTTTAGATGTAGGTGATTTTTTTCATCAGTAGATCATTAAAGAAGATGATATAATAGCTTTTTTCACACATAAGGGCTCTATTTTAATGATCTAGTCGCAGAGTCTGAAGCACATGGCACAAAAGCATTGATGGCATGTCTGAATCCACTTTTGCTATTTTAGGAATAGAAAAATACACTTTGTGCCACGATGCAGGGTCTAACAGGGTTGTGCTTATTCTTTTAACTAGTTATGGGTATGTTTTGTGTATGACGTGCAATAAACATAAATCAGAGTCTCATCTCCCGTTCTATTTAAAGGGTCACGAAACACCAAAACACATTTTTTGAGTTGTTGACAGTCGTATATGTGTCCCACACTGCTAAAAACACTATTAGGACACCTATATTTCACTAAAAAGTGTAAATTTGTTGTTTTCGCGTTATTTCAAGCAAATTCGTACTTCCGGTTTGAAACGAATTTTTGAAGCTGCGTCACGGCCATGACATAATAGCGTTGTATTACAGCGTGCAGACTGGACGTCTGTGCCAGAGTGTGTCTTATTACGTCTTTCAGTGTGATGCATTAATGCATGAGTAAGGCTTGGTTCAAACCAATCAGCGCGCTCTATTGTGCAACTTCATTAATATCCATTACTGTCACAGTGCTTACAGACGCACCACGTTGTGTTGGCAAAACAAGCGTGAATTGTTGCTTTTATAGTTTGCTACAGTTGAGTTTCGTTTTCATTTTCTCTCTGTGAGAGCTCAGACTAACGTGTGGATTACAGTGTACGCGACGCTCGACAACAATAACTTGCGTGTCTAAGGAGGATTATTGTTTACCTGAGAGCTGTTCTCATCTACAAATGCTGAGATGCGGATTCACTTGTAGTCTTCTCTTCATAAAGACGCGGCTCTAGTTGCTGGTGATTGTCCTGTCTCTACAGATTTGGTAAGTGAGCGAGCAGCGCTCTTTGTTTATTCAGTTTGTTCGTATCGAACAAACTATTGCACCGAGTGTAGACATGTTAGCACCACAACCAAACTTTAACCTCGTGTAGGGTTTTTACCGCATTTTGTGACAGGAATAACACACGCGGCTTTCTGACGCTACCTGCCGTGTGCATCTAAGTTTCCGGAAAATGCGGAGGGTTTTTTTCTCTCATCCGCCGTGCGGTATCAAACATTGTATGAAAAATACACGCTTAGAGCAGTTCCTCGAATCAAATATCTCGTTTGTCGCGAGGGGCATGAATGAATTCCCTGAATGAAAGAGCCAAACTGCAGTTAAAGTTCACCATTTAATAATTTGGCAAATAATTCGACTACACATGTCCATGTAGGTTAAACACCATCACTTTCTCCTGTGTGTTTGTGTGTATTTTGACTCTGAAACTTACGCTTGCCCAAATAGACACTCCCACACCATCCCACTTTTCTTCCTCCGACACTCCCCCCTAAACAGAGCTGGACACGCCCACTTTTCTGACTTTTTCCAAAGTAGAGGTGTGAAAACACCCTGCTGAAACGAGGGGGTTTCATGGCCCTTTAAGAGTCGGTTGCATCATGCTTTGGCGCATTTGCTATTTAAATGGCTGACTTTGTAAGAGGAAGAACTGAAAGAGAAACAGTTAAACAGAGCATCTGCAGCAAAGATAAAGAACGAGCCTCCTCCATTCAGCCTCTTTATTTTCTCCGTACTTCTTTACATTCATGGATAAGAGAATGGTGTTGTACACACTCCACTTAAGACATTTATCAGCCTATATATTTTATTTTATTTGTTAAGTGCAAAGTTGTTTCAGTTCTAATTTCCAGCAAACGAATAAATGAACAATAATAATGAAGTGTGGTCAAAAAACTTAATTTTATCCAAACACACGTCCTATTCTTATGCCCTATATGGTGATGCAGACGTCTCCAAACCGTTTTGTTTTTCTTAAAACAAATATAAATATGCATATAACACATAATACTACTAATTGTCACAATCTCCAGCCTGTGCAGATTGCTGGTTAACACATAGATCGCTGGAAAATATTCACATTCCCACAAACTAAAGATCTGCCGGTTTATAAACCACATTTCCCAGTCATGCAACACACACACTCATCTGCTCCAAGTCCATTGATTAGACACTCACAGCTGAAGCTGCTTTTGGACTTGTTACACAGACTAGATATACACACCTCTCAAACACACGTTACTGAGACTTGTTTACTGTATAGTGTAATTACGAGTTTGCTTTCTCTTGCTTTGTCTCACTTTTTTTGTCTATTTACCTGCATTTTCTACCTTTTATTTTGACTATGACTCTGGATTGCCCTTATACATCGGTTTACTCCTGTATTGATCATTGTTTGCCTGACCATTTAATTTAATAAACCCTGTATTTGGATCCGCACTCCTGTTGTCAGCGTTACTTCCACCGTACACTAATAATAACAACATTATACAAAAGCAAATTGTAATAAATAAACTGAAAAAAGCCCCCCCAAGGTGAAGAAGACATGAAGGCAGTGGTTTTTATGTAGAAAATAATCATTTTGATAATATATATATATATATATATATATATATATATATATATATATATATATATATATATATATATTATTTTTTTATTTGTAAAGATACTTCTGTATCTTTTGTATTCCTGTACATGTATTAAGCAATCTGTTGAAGTTAAAGGCACACAACTAACACACCCTGCGCTGGACTTTAAACCTGCTTATAGTTGGTCAATTGCGCAGTCTATTTTAGTTCCTAAAAATAGCAACCCACCAACAATGCACCTTTACACACCTCCTTTCTAGACCGAAACACCCATGAGTCCACAAAGTGGTGCAAATGGATATACTATTTAAACAACGTGGTGCAAAACGGGAAAATTTAGGTTGCATTGGTCTAAAAATAGCAACAAATCACGATGAACAGGTCTTGCGCCATAATGCGCCGTGTGTATGATAGGGTCCAAAAACTTTCGCTACTCATTTTCTGAAAAGGGATCATGTTTGAACTGGTCCACTTTAAAAATAATGGTAAATTCGTTTTGCCCATTATCGGGGAAAAGAAAGTTGCAACATTACTTGTAAATTCCCGGAATCCCAGAGTTCTGGAACATGCTGACGTGAGATATGTACTCCAGTCAATCAGATCATTCTGATGCAAATGATGCATTCATTTGCGCTGTTTATAAAAAAATAAATGCCTGAGAAATCTTTGTCTAGAAACACTTAGCTGCTGCTTGCTAATTAGACAACATTTATATGTACCTTATTACTGCCCTTATTAATGTATCTTATTAGTCACTGCATCTTGGACAATGGACTCTTTTCACAAGATGTTTATGAAGTGATTAATGGTCATCTGTATATTTTATTTTACTTTATTTCAATGAGTTTTGCACTCACATTCTAGTGGCATCTGTCATTGCTAGGCAAGCATCACAAATTGACAAACCATTGCAGCAGCTCTGATACAAGTTTAATTTTTGCGAGAAAAAAAAGTAATATTAATATTAATATTATTATTATTATTATTAATATTATTATTATTACATTTACAAATGACTTTTCTGGACACTACAATCTCCTCATCCACCACCAGTGTGCAGCATCCACCTGGATGACGCGATGGCAGCCATATTATGGCAGACTACACACCATACCAGTGGAGAGGAGACAGTGATGAAACCAATTATGATATGGGGATGGTAAGGAGGTCATGATGGACAGAGGCCAGTGGGCAAATTTGGCCAGAATGCTGGGGTTAAACCCTTACTCTTTTTAGAAAGACATCCTGATATTTTTAACGACCACAGAGAGTCAAGACCTTGGTTTAATGTCTCATCCAGAAGACGGCGCTCACTGAGCAGTATAGAGACCCCATCAATATACTAGGATGTTAAGTCCTACACAGATAAAAGGTTGAGCGCCCCCTGCTGGTCTTACTAACACAACTTCTGGCATCTAGCTTTCCCGTGTGGTCTCAAATCCAGATACTGACCAGTGGGTGACCCGGTGAGAGTAGCAGCTGGCACAAATAAAAAAGCACTGCAGTGTTTGGGTGCTCTGCGTTTGTCTGAGGTAATAAATCTAGCGTTATTACCGAAATGTTTCTATTCCATACAAAATATGGAGCTGATTGGTTAGTTCTGGTCACATGACTCACAGTGCAGTTAAGGCATTGGGAAAATATATTTTTCATTTTGTGCACCTGGAAAAAATGAGCATGTTGCTCCCCATTTGATCGAGTAAGCGATGCACGACCACTGGAAATAACAGAATTAGGTGCACGAAATATGCGATATGTGAACTGCCCCATACTTTGTACTATATCAGTTTTGCATCAAATGACAAAAACAACAAGTTACTGCTTATGCGAGGTGCTTGTAATGCAGGGTCTATGGGGCAGGACAGTAAATTTGATGTTCTCTGTTTTGTTCTTGTCTGACTGCCATTATCAATCTCACACAATACATATTTTTTCCTGTTTCTGAAAGTATTGAGACCTATCATTGAGTTTTTCTTTTATTATTAGAGCAAATAGAATTGCAGCAGCACATTTATTTGTTGTACTCTCCCATTCACTGCACATTAAGTTTACCCAACTATGACGTCCATCACAATTAATAACCATTTTGGCAATTTTGGCATTGATCCTCACTCAAAGTGCGGCTCATGCATACGTCAACAAGTGAATGAAAAAATAAATAAATAAATCATACTCAATACACTTGTATGCACACTGTGAACTGTTTACTCAGGCTGTGGATTAAAGCTAATAACATTGTAAATAATCAATGGCTTCACTTCATTAGAGCTCAGTTGCTGCATTGCAGCAGCTTTAATACAAGTTTCATCAAAATGAGAAAATTAAAAAGCACTGACAATGAATGTCCACAAACCAACAACAGACAGCTTCGGTTTTTACCTGTTGATTAAAACTGTTGATTAACTAGTGTAAGGTACAGTACTTAAAATTTTCCCATAGACTGTGGTAAGAATAGTTTTGGACATGCCAACTGTTCAAATGTAAATCAAAGCTGTATATACAGTTAAAGTCAGAATTATTAGCCCCCCTTTGATTTTTTTTTCTTTTTTAATATTTCCCAAATGATGTTTAACAGAGCAAGGAAATTTTCACAGTATTTCTGATAATATTTTTTCTTCTGGAGAAATTCTTATTTGTTTTATTTTGGCTAGAATTAAACCATTTTAAGGTGAAAATTATTAGCCACTTTAAGTTTTTTTTTATTTTTTTGGATAGTCTACAGAACAAACCATCACAGAACTTGCCTAATTGCCCTAACATGCCTAGTTAACCCATGGTAACCTAATTAAGTCTTTAAATGTCACTTTAAGCTGTAGTTTAAGAAGTGTCTTGAAAAATATCTAGTAAAATATTATGTACTGTCAACATAGCAAAGATCAAATTAATCAGATGTTAGAAATGACTTAAAACTTTTTCTAAAACTATTAGGTATAGAAATGTGTTGAACAAAACCTCTCTCCGTTAAACATCACATAAATAACTAAAACAAGTATGACTGCTTTCCATCTTTAAAAGAAACGCTATGAGGCGGTATGACGCCATTCCTTTTTGCATTAGCAACTGACCACTTACCTCCGTATAGACAGCTTTCCTACTGTCTCCAGTTTGTCCAGTGGCGTGCGGCATACGTTGGGGATTGAAACGCAGAGTGGATTTGACCACACAGTTCCTAAAAGTAGACAAAAACAAAAGCCAAAAAATTAAATAAACAAGTAAACATCAGGGGTAGAATGTGTTAAAATCTGAAAATGAGGTAAAAATTGGGGCTTTTCTTTTTCTGGATAGGTTCAGTTGATTTAGGGAAGTGCGTGGGCAGGTTAATCAGTGCTTTTTAAAACACTATCGGTTGGGTTTAGTGAAGGGGATGGTGGGTGTTTCGGTCGGTTGGTCAGTCAGTCGACAGCAGCCTCTGGTGGATTTATGCTAGAACAGCAGGCGTGAATGGCACTTGCGATCTCAAAAAGCATACACAGCGATCTCTGGTGGATTCGCAAAAACAAAAACTGCAAAAAAATAAATAAATAAAAAAATAAACTATTTGGATGTATTTGGCGCTCTCCAAAAATGTATATGGGGTGCATTTTCAGAATGAGCCTGGGTTGAATTTGCTAGGTGTATGAATAATGTTGGGCTTGATTGTATATGTGACATGAAAATTTGAAATAGTTTGTCATATATATATGATTTGCTTATATTGCCACGTCAATGGGTGTAAGAATTGAAATATTGCAAATATTCTGATATCTTTGACAATTCAAAACATGAGCTGAAAACAGAGACTGGTAACTTCACAACTCAGCAAGGGGAATGCGGGAAAAACCAGTTCCTGCTGCATTTGCATCTGAGTCTGCTTCATCCCCCTAACTCACACATATGGTCATTTCAATGTTTGAATGTTCTAGAATTAACCAAACTGACTTTAACTATCATGTTTGATATCATTTGAAATGTCTCAGTGCGATTGGTACAATGGTCTCATTCTCTCAGAAATAGACATAATCATAACAATAAATATATAACTTCAGGCATCTTTTGAACCACTGTGAGGGGTGTGACACTAAGTGTGAATGCCTTTTGTTATACATTCACACCCCCTTCCTTGAGGGAATTCTTGGATTATTTAAGGTAAGGCCTAAGAAAAGCTCAGGGCGATTCTGCCTAACCAGATCAGCCCATAACATGGCTTGTTCCATGTTATGTATATTTCAAAGTCAGGAATGCATCTTTTTCATCTTGGATTTATCTTTGATAATTTGATGTTTTGTATTGATCGTTTATGAATTGACTGATTGAATTGGCATAATACATTTACCTGACTAATAAATTGTTATGTTTTGAATGATTCAAACAGAGTTCGTGTTATTATCTTTAGTAGATTGTGGTAATTTCATAGCACCACAAGCCCCTGTTCAGGTTAGTAGCGGACTAGAACACGGTAGACGGAGCATTGCGGCACGTTACACGATGTCTCTAGAGCTCCGACTAACAAATTGGCATTTATTCATGTATACTTAGGCTGTAAAAGGATATCTAAGGGGATAGTCCTTCACCCGATAAACTTTTAATACTATTTAGATAGTATAGTGATTATTCAAAGTTACTACTAGTTTAAGTACGACTGGTCTGCTTAATTCTATAGTAATGATCGTTATATGACTAAATAGCTCTGTCTGATTAAGGAGGTAGCAGACCTATGGGGACCGCATAAAAAATATCCTAATCTGAGTAAGTAGGGTTCTGCCTTTTTAGGATAGCGGTCAATCGCCCCTGTTTAGTGACCAAGACTGACATGCTTGTGCTTAAGATATTGTATACTCGGCCGGTACAAGATTCAGGATGTTATAGAGATTCCAATGAACGAGAATAACATAAAATGATGAACCGAAGAGAATATTCAATCATAATCTAAAATAATGTGAAAGGAAACAAAATAACCTTCTCAATGTTTTATAATTGGAGTCAGATAAAACGAGGATAAATATATTAATATTCTAAACCATCTCATACTAAAATTGGAGTCAGATATGAGTTAAGTTTAATATAAATCAACATTGTGCACTGGAAAGACCGAACATGCAGTGAACCTTCATCCACCAGTGGACACCGTCATTGGACCAACTGGCTGGACCCTACAATGGGGTAAGCAAAATTATCTTGTTTTCCCTTTGAATCCGACATAAAATCTTAAAACTGGATGGATAGGATTGTTTTTATCGGGACCAAACAAACTATCTTGACAGACACTCATCAACAATAATACCACAATATATTATTACAGTTTAGAGGAATCATGCAAGAACATACTAGAACTTACCAGCAAATTTATAAATAAATGTCTTCTATTAGCATTACAGATAAAAATCAAATAAAGCATTATGAAAATGACACATCAAATGACATATATACAGGAAGAATGAATATGTGCAATCATTGTAATTAAACCAGTTCCTCAAATGTATATGAAATGAACAAATTATTTGATTAAAACAGCGTCATTACATCTGCCAGTCCAGATCTGCTCTGCATCTCATAAATATACATAATTATAAACACAGTAACTGGAAACAACACCTTTGTCTGAGAACCAAAAGCAAACACCATCTGTCTTCGATAATAATTAGCTCTGTCATTCTCTACAAAAACAGCTGATGGTGAAGACTTTCAGATTCACAAGGTAAACAGACTGGATAATGAAAACAGGTCAGTGTGAGAAGGGCTGAAACTGGAGGCTTGTTGTGTAGGAATGGGGCGAGGATGTGAAGAGATGAAAGGGTGGGAGATCAACCTGTGGGAATAGCATTTGGAAAACAAGCTCGGAGACAAGGGTTTTGTCAGGATACAATCACCCTTACATTGATTCAGTCTATTAGCAGGCTGTTGCTGGTGGATTTTTTTTTTCAGTCGTTTCTAGAAATGTCAAATATTTGAGATGTCATCAAGAGTTTTCTAGTGACCAGCTGTGGGGGGTTTATTTTTATTTTTCCTGATTGTGACAGACTCTGATCATAGCCATCAAACGTTGGGACAAATGTTGTCTTGCAATTTTTTTTCTCTTACTCTTATTTTTCTCCTACTCTTTCATTTTCATCCTGGAACTCAAACAATATGTGGCAAAACCAAAAGCAAGTTATAGCTTTCAATTTCAAAAAGGCAGGGACCGACTGACCATCCATCCATCCATCCATTCCTTCCTTCCTTCCTGGCTGAGTCCCTTTATTCTTTTAACTTATCCAGCATATGTTTTACGCAGCGGATGCCCTTCCAGGCGCAACCCAACATTGGGAAGCACTTAAACACTCTTGCATTTAGTCATTTTAGCTCATTAAATTCACCTGTAACGCATATCTTTGGACTGTGGGGGAAACTGAAGCACCCGGAGAAAACCCATGCAAACATGCAGAGAACATACAAACTCCACAAAGAAATGCCAACTGGGCCAGCCAGGACTTGAACCAGTGATCTTCTTGCTGTGAGGCAACAGTGCTAATCACTAAGCCACCATGTCGCCCCTTACAATAGAACAATCAGCACAATAAAAAAAAGGAATATTCAGCATTAAGCAGCATCAGAGTATACAAATATAAAAACATAGTTGTAGCCAGAAGTATTACCCCCCCCCCCTGAATTATTAGCCCCACTGTTTAATTTTTCCTCAATTTCTGTTTAACTGAGAGAATATTTTTTCAACACATTTCTAAGCATAATAGTTTTAATAACTCATATCTAATAAGTGATTCACTTCTATACAGCTTACAGGACATTTAAAGGCTTAACTAGGTAAATTAGGTAACTAGACAGGTTAGGGTAATTAGACAAGTTATTGTAAAATTGTGGTTTGTTCTGCAGACAATTGAAAATAATTATAGCTTAAAGGGGCTAATAATATTGACCTTAGAATGACTTTAAAACAATTTAAAACTGCTTTTATTCTTGGTGAAATAAAACAAATAAGACTTTCTCTAGAAGAAAAAAATATTATCAGACATACTGTGAAAATGTCCTTGCTCAGTTAAACATAATTTGGGAAATATTTAAAAAAGAAAAAAAAATCAAGGTTGGGGGCTAATAATTCTGACTTCAACTGTATACATCACCAAATCCAGTTGATGTTACTAGATTAAAACAGAAATCAAATAACATACGAAGCATCAGAGATGGCAAAAGTACACACATCCTTTTCAAATAAAAAATTTGAATTTAAGTTACAGTCACCAAAACGGCACATTTTGGATCAAATCCTAAAAGTGGCAGATTCAAAGAGGTATTAAAAATTATCTGTGGGGTATTTTGTGTGGAAGCTTCACATACACACTCTAGGGACATCAGACTTATTTTAATTCTTGTAAAAAGTGGCTTTATACAGTAGGTCCACTTTAAACTCCTAAAAATGTTGATGCATTTGTGCATTGTAATAATAATGTATTAAAAAGCAAAAGTTTCCTTACAATTGCTAGTAAAGTCACATAATTTAATTGCTAAAGCATTTAAATCCATGGCTGTTTATTACAGAACATTTCTTTTAAAATTATCTCTCACTTTGTGAAAACAAACAACTGTAATGCTTTCGGTAATGCACTCATAATGGAAGACAGAAGGCAGCATTCCAGGTAGTTACTTTGTTATTGCACATTGTTTAAAAAGCCCCTTTAATGGGTTTTTGAAAATTACCTGTGTAACAAAACTGAAGGCTAAATCTGAAAATGCATTTGTTTAAAACTATCATTTATTTTTTTAAATAAAAAAATAGACTCAGAGGGCCCTGTTATACACACAGCGCAAGCGCAAGGCGCTACACAATTGTTATTTGCTAGTCTCAGCTTGGCGCAAGAGTCGTTGTGATGTTTTGCACCATGCTGTTTAAGTAGCAAATGCATTTGCGCTCATATGTGCGCCCATAGGCATCTTGGTCTAAAAAAGGAGGTGTGTTGAGGAGCATTGCTGATGCGTTGCTATTTTGAGGAACTAAAAGAGACGGTTCAATAGACCAAATCAAAGTTAGTCTATAGTCCAGCGCAGGGCGCGTTAGTTGTGCGCCTCTCTTACACACTGCTTAATACAGACAAGATGTACAGCAATATGCAAATATCTTTACATATGAAAAAGAATTAAAGGATTAAAATATTACAAAAATTATTATTTTCTAGCCTACATAAATATAAAAACCCTACTTTTATGCCTTCTTCATCTTGGGGGGCTTTTTCAGTTCATTCATGACAATTTGCTTTTGTATAATGTTATTATTATTAGCAGAATTATTTATTATATGCATATTTATATTTTTTTTATAAAAAAAGAGCTTAGATTTGGCCACCTGTCTGGTTTCAGACCATATGGGGCACAGCATGTGTATTTGGATATAACAATATATTATTGTTCATTTAATCCCTTGCTGGAAATTAGAACTGAATTTAAAAATAGTTTTGAAACAAATCTTTGTGTTCAAAAAATAAAATTAATTATCTATAGGCTAATGGACGTCTGTGCGTACAACATGTTTCCCTATCCACGAGAGTGAAAGTGAAAGTAAAGAATGAGGAGGCTCATTCTTTCATTCTCACGCTGTAGATGCTGTTTAACTGTTTTTTTTTGCTTGTGAAACGCTCAGTTTTTTTTCAAATCTGTCATCTAAATAGCAAATGTGCTATGGCGCGACACAACTGACTCTTAAAAGGAATAGGAGATGAGACTCTGACTGGTTTATTCTCAAAACACACCAATAACTCATTATGAGAATAAGCTCAACCCTGTTAGACCATGCGCCATGGCGCAAAGCAGATTTTTCCGTCCTTAAAATAGAAAAGGGGATTATGACATGTCCTTAATGTGTTTGCATGCTGCTCTTTGGACTTTGCGCATGGATCATCAAAATAGAGCCTATTCATTCATTCATTTTCTTGTCGGCTTAGTCTCTTTATAAATCTGGGGTCGCCACAGCAGAACGAACCGCCAACTTATCCAGCAAGTTTTTACGCAGCGGATGCCCTTCCAACCGCAACCCATCTCTGGGAAACATACACACACACACTAAGGACAATTTAGCCTACCCAATTCACCTGTACCGCATGTCTTTGGACTGTGTGGGAAACCGGAGTACCCGGAGGAAATCCACGCAAACGCAGGGAGAACATGCAAACTCCACACAGAAACGCCAACTGAGCCAAGGATCAAACCAGCGACCCAGTGACCTTCTTGCTGTGAGGCGAATGTGCTACCCACTGCATCCCCCCCAAAATAGAGTCCATAGTCGTTTAAATAATTCATCGTCCGTCCAGATTATTTGCCTGTTTGTATCGAAGTAGACACGAAACAATCCCAAATATGAAACTGCTGGATCCAGTAAAACGTGAATGTGACTTTTCATCCAGACCCTAGTGGAGCACGGGGGTTCATGGGATTGATAATGATGAGAGATGGCCAGACATGGGGAATAAAAGTTCAAAGTTCATTTTCTTAACAACATCACAGTATAGCCAACCATGTGCTGTGTTTATTCCTGTCATTTTCCTGATGACTGATACAATAGCCTGCAACTGCAGTGAGGGATCTGCCAGCTGTTTGTTATTAAAGGAAGGAACACCAAAGACTACTAATGTATGGGACTTTGTCAGTAACTGTTTCACAGTACATAGGGACCAGTCTCCACTTCTTCCAGATCCTGTAAGTGTTTCTCTTTACTACACAATGTGCAGTGTGATTAAAATGGTTGCCTCGATTTCAGTAATTTGCAAAATATGTATTTAATTGTGTGTTGTAACTTGTAATCCCTCCATGCAGCTTGTAATCACGGATCTGTTAGAAAAAATCTTCTTAACCATGCTGGGTTGTCTCACGCAGAAGGCAGTCAAAAAAAATCATAACAGACTTGGTCATCGGACTAATCAGCACAGATTAGCCTCATGGAAAGTATGGGAAGTTTGGGAACAAAAAAACAAACAAACAAACAAACAATCAAACAAAAAAAGGTGAACAAAGCATATGAGAATAGGTAAAAATAAATGCATATTATAAGACAATGAAAGTGTTTCTTGACCTTTCATGCATATCAGCCTGTTGTTGGAGACCCAAGACCAAAATATGACCTTTTATAATGCATAATAGGAGCTCTTTAAAGTGATTCCTCCAAAACAAAAAAAGTTGCATCATTGATAAATTGTCAGATACCATAGAAAACAATTTCCAAACCGTAACTGCACTTTAAATGCTCTTACAATGGAAGTTTATGGGACAAGACATAGCAACTGCTGGAACCCACAGCATTGCAAACGTATCATCATGCTGATAAAACACCCGATAACCTTGTCCACACAAAATTTATATCTTCCTGCCATGACCTTATAAATCTAGGGAAACTTTACCCACAGGAATGAGATCTGTAATGCATAACCATCTAAAACAGCAGTTCAATCTTTAAAAGAATCATTTGGACATTTTACAGTAACTCAAATAGCATTTCACTTTAAACAGCGTGCAGGTATAATATAATAATCTGCAATGTTGCCCTCAGAAGACCATTTTAAGTGCAATACCAAAAAGTATTCTTTTTAAACCCCTTTAGCAATTACAATTCCTGTTGTCAACCTTAAAGGAGACCTACTATACCTTTTTTTACAAGATGTAAAATAAGTATCTGATGTCCTTAGATTGAGTATATAAAGTTTCAGATCAAAATATTACACTAATAACACTTTGAAACTGACACTTTAAGATTATAATGATAATTGTGCCATTTTGGTAACTGTCACTTTAAATTCAAATCAGATTGTGCTCTTTTCAATAGAGGGCGGAGCTACAAATGCATGTGTGTCAGCATAGTGGCAGATTCAAAAACAAGACCAATGTCCCATGCTAATAAAAGAGAGATTGTCACTAGTGGGCGGGGCTTTCCCTTAGAGCTGTGAACCTACACTAGTCTCACGGTTCGGTTCGGTTACGATTATCATGCCATCGATTCAGTTCAAGTCGACATTTCGGTGCATCACTGTGCATTGACGGTGCTTTTCATGCACAGTTTTATATTTTCTTCACAGTAGCAGTTCTTTTATTAAAATGTATGAATATATTTATATTTATATACTATTTGTAATACAATTTTGTCATTTAATACAAACAGTCAGAAATAAAAACTGTACCTTTAAACAACACGAGCAATTAGCAAATAATATAAACAAATATAAATATCCAGCTCACTTTCCGATCCTTGTCTAGTTCTCTTACACCTATTTGATTGGTCAAACCCTCAACAAAAACGGTTGCGATTGGCCCTTGCCTGCTGCGCTCTTCACAGATGAGTGATACTGATAAGCGGCAGGCGGCAGCGGCGATCACAGCCGATCCATGATAGGCACGGTGGAGAAAACTCTGCAGACACGCGCTCGTTTCTGTATCCAGAAGTAGGGCTGTAAAACAGCCGAGAGGAGAAGAAAAGTCACGGCAGCAGGTCAAATGGGCTACTGTGTATGTATGTATGTGTGTGTGTGTGAAACAGAGAGAGAGAGAGAGAGAAATGGAGTACTTTCATTCTCTCGATCTCAGTGAAATAGGGGCTTTTGCTGTTAATGTCAGTGAAAGACTGATCCAGCAAACACACGCAGTGAAATTGTGCATAGTTTATGAGTTTCAAGTAGTTGGAGCGTTGTAAATACTCACGCTCGCCTCACTCGCGACAGAGCGCATATGAGGTAAATGACGTCAGTAATAACCGGTTATGGTTATTACTGAACAAATACTGAATTGTTCGCGTCTGCATCGCGGTGTTCCGAAGAAACGATTATTTTTAACACCCCTACTTTCCCCCTCTGATGACACATACAGTGGGAAAGCATCAATCAAAGTGTTTTTATCAAGTGTGATTATAAAAAATAAAATTAATGTATTTTTTACTATTAGAAACTGGTTATATCCACACACTGTTGCCTCACAACAGTAATTAAACGCCGTTTAAAGTAGGGATTTTTACATAATAGGTCCCCTTTAA
The DNA here is from genome assembly GCF_052040795.2 of Danio rerio. NCBI lineage: Eukaryota > Metazoa > Chordata > Actinopteri > Cypriniformes > Danionidae > Danio > Danio rerio. The sequence goes on from NC_141028.1 coordinate 8,033,605, forward strand.
TCTTTTAAATAAACAAATCCGCAAGCAGTTACGAAGCGGAGACTTCGGTTTTTACAAGACTTCGCTGGTATTTAAATGTCAGTCTCATTAGTGATGTAGTAAATAATGTAGTAATGAAGCGATGAAGTAAATAACTGAAAGTTCTCTCTCGGGTACCTGTAGAGAACACCTAAAATCTTATAGATAATGCATGCGCTGCTGTTCAGCGTCTGGTGGACTGACAGATGAGGTTGTGAAAATTTCATCAGCCATTAGGAGAAAAAAAATGCAGCATATTTCTACCTTCATGCAGCATGCACACATCATTTCTGAGCAAACTATATTACAGAGTACAGTAAGCCGCCTCATTTTAGGAATCTCGTTGTGGATGGTATGCTTTTCTTCAATACATTACTTTTCATCTATTGTGTAATGAAGCTGCATGTGAATGTAAAATGCCCTGTAAAGCTTCAAGGATTGAAATGCACAATGAATTGAGTTAATGTGTATAAAAGAAAAAAGTAATTCAGCCTGAAAAGGGTCAAACAGATTGATCTTCATTGGTTGTCCATGATCATTGTCTACTTTGACCCTCAAACACTGCTGTTGCTGAGACTGGAAGAGGTTGGTTTTCGCTTTCAACATGGTAAAAAGACAGAGCTTTTTGTGCTGCAAAATGAAATCCACTTTGAGATTAAAAAGAATGAGGATCTGGGCTTCAATTGATATGGTAAAACCAAGACCAGGGGTGGGCAATTAATTTTCCCAATGGGCCACATTAGTCACTGGGGTGGTTTTAGAGAGCCAGACTAATACAGTTAACACAGAATGCAAATTTTAAAGACCAGCATCACGACATCAACTTTATATAAAAAAGCTTCAAATTCCGCAGGGTTGTTTGTTTGACCTTATTTATTTATTTGATCAGTGTTTGTTTATTTATTAATTTAATAATTTTGTATGTGCACTCGCAGCATTCTGAAAAGTTATTCAGATGTTTTTTTTTTTTTTTCAACTTGCTGTGTCTGTAAAATACGAGCATGTCATACTGCATGCGCATCACTTTATATTTACACGCACAAGCCACATGTCTCCATTTGAAATAATGAGTTTGAGCATGCAAATAGTGATTTGTGAAAGACCCCTTACTTTGACTCACTATATCAGACCCAAAATATCAACACATGCCTCCCACCAGTGCTGATATACAGCCATATCGCACTGATACTCGTGCTATTTTGCACATATAGCTTCTTGAACTAACTAACAAATATAGAAACAAATGAACCACCAAACAAACAAACGAACGAACAACGGATGAATGAACATGCAAGGCGGGCTTGATTTTATTCATTGTGAAATGATTGAATGGTTTTGCTATTGGTAGATCTCATGAAAGTGGCAGGTTGATCCTGCCCCCAAACCAGCAAAACACCAATCAGGGTAAAGATGATGAAGAGGAAAACATTTTAAAAAATAATAAATAATTAAAATTAAATAATAAATAAATAATCAAATAAAAATGATGTGCACAAACTAATCCTGTCTAATAAACTCTGCAGAGGCTAAATAATTGTTTTCTTGAGTTTCATCGCTGAAAACTTTTAAATACGACCACTCAGAAAGTTGTGCTTGTAGGTATCTGGTTTACCTGTAACTTGGAACAAAAATCTGAGTGCATGACAGAGATTTGATGCCACTAACCTTGCAAACTTCCAAAAAAAAAATGCAGCGACTAGTTCCCACTCAGATGCACTCATTGTGTCGACTCGCTCGCTTGTAAACATGATTGTTTACTCCCTATAACTGCCAAAAGTGAAGGCCACCAACCTGCCAAGCTAGTTTTTGTCAGTTTTTGTGTGCAATATGCATCAACAAACTGTTGGTGCAGAAATGAAGAATATTAAATATGGAGAGCCTGCATGATTAATAAAATCCATTTCCTCCCTTTTGACTTGTAAAATAATATTGATGTTAATCCAATCAGTTGAATCAATAGTGTTAAGGTTGTACCGTAAATCAGAATTACTATCCCTCCTAAATTATTAGCTATCCTATATATTTTTCCCCAATTTCTGTTCAACAGAGAGAAATTTTTTTTTAACACATTTCTAAACATAATAAATTTAATAACTAATTTCTAATAACTGATTTATTTTATATTCGTCATGATGACAGTAAATAATATTTGAATATATATTTTTCAAGATACTAGTATTCAGCTTAAAGTGACATCTAGGGCTCTATTTTAACCATCTAGATGCAAAGTCTATGGGGCAAAATCATTAAGGGCATTTCCAAATATATTTTTGCTATTTAAAAGATAGGAAAATACGCTCAGCGCTGTTTTACATGGTTGTGCTTGTTCACTTTATAAATTATCTTTTGAGCATAATGTGCATTAAACCAATCAGTCTCATCTTACATTCTCTTTAAGAGTCAGTTGTGTTGCTCAATGGCACATTTGCTATTTACATGGCGGACTTTGTTAGTGAAAAAAATTTAACGCTTCACTAGCGAGAAAACAGTTAAACAGAGCATCTGCAGCCTGAGGATAAAGAATGAGCCTCCTCCATCCTGCCTCTTTACATTTTTTTTACTTTACTTTTACCCTTTACTCCTTTACTTTCATAGAGTAAGGAAATTATGCGGTACGCACTTCAATTTAGACATCCATTAACCTACATTTTTTAATTTTGTTTGTTAAGCACAAATATTTGTTTTAAAACTAATAATAAATTCAGTTCTAATTTCCAGCAAATGAATAAATTAACAATAATAATAAAGTGAGGTCAAAAAACTGAGTTAGTTCCAAACACACGTCCTGTTCTCAGCCCCATATGGTGATGCATGTCTCCAAAACCCAACAGGTGGACTTATTTAAACTTGTTTTTATTAAAACAAATATAAACATGAAAACAAAAAATACTACCACTATTACTACTTCTACTACTATTACTACTGCTAATAATAATAATAATAATAATAATAATAATAATAATAATAATAATAATTACAACATTATACAAATGCAAACTGTCATGAATAAGCCGAAAAAAAATCCAAGGTGAAAAAGACATGGAGGCAGTGGTTTTTATATTTATAGACAATATTTTTTTGTAAAATTAAAATAAATAAATAAATAAATAAATGAATAAATGAATAAATGAATAAATAAATCATATGTAAAAATATTTGTGTATTGTTGTTCATCCTGTGTGTATTAAGAAATGTGTAAGCGTTTGGACTGTGTAAATGTGTAAGCGCTCAGCACTGAACTTTAGACCAGCTTTCAGTTGGTCAATGGCGCTGTCTATTTCAGTTCCACAAAATAGCATCACTACATCAATGCGCCTTAACACATCTCCTTTACAGAGCAGTACACCCAAGGGTCCACAAAATGGTGCAAATTAAATGAAATGGTGCAAATGCTTTTTGAAAACTGTGACCCAAAATGTGAAAATTATGGTTGTACTGGTATGAAAATAGCTAAAACTTCACCATGCACACCTTGCGCCAGGTGTATGATAGGGCCCTTAAAGGTTTAACTTGGTTATTTTTGCAAGTTAGGGTAATTAGGTAAATCATTGTAAAACCATAGTTTGTTCTGTAGAGAGTTAAAAGAATATTGCTTAAGGGGGCTAATAACATCAACCATAACTTGGTTTTAAAAAGTAAAAACTGATTTTATTCGAGCCGAAATAAAACAAATAAGACTTTCTCCATAAGAACAAATATTATAGAAAATACGGTGAAATACGGTTTGCAATAGACTAACAAACAACTGGCACTAATGTAATATCATAACAATAGTCTCATCATTAAGTTGTTGTCCTGTTTTTATACAGAGAAAATAATTAAAAAAAAATGTCACTGGCAAAAACAGGTACAACTCAAGAGTTTTTAAGAAACAAAGGAGTCTTTTTAATCACAGAAAATTTAGCACAATGAAAAGCCTTAGATAAATAAACAAAGGATTACAGAAGGTTTAGAAAAGCAAGCAATATCTGTCTGTATTCTCCAAAAATATTAAAACAAATGTCTATCCTTGGAGCCAAAGGGAGAAATGTTTGTGTTTGTGTGTGAATTTCATAATCACCAGAGTAAGGCAAAACCTCAGCTGACAGGATTCAAGACAAAGAGTGCCAACAATCGCACACACAACCACAGCTCCACAATATTCAGTCGACAGCAATAAAAGAGAAGGGGAAGACAGAAAAACAAGATCAACCTTAAAAATAAACAAATAAATAAGTAATAAAAAAAAAAGAATGGACTTTCAGTTTTTGTACTTTTTTAACAAAAAGTTTATTGGAATAATAATAATAATAACAGCAATAAGGATGGGTGACATAGTGGTGCAGTAGGTAGTGCTATCGCCTCAAAGCAAGGAGGTCGCTGGGTCGCTGCAACAATGCAAATTTTCATTTAAAATAATTATAATATTAAAAATAATAATGGTATAACTATTGTTATTGTTGTTATTTTTGATGATGTTGTTGTTGGTGTTTTTACTTTTATTATTGTTGTTGTTATTAAATGAAACAATGCATATTTAATGCATTAAAATAAAAGTATAGCATTTGTTATTGCTGTTGATGATGATGATGATGATGATGTTGTTAACTTGTTATTATTATTATTATTATTATTATTATTATTATTATTACTATTATTAAATACAGCAATTTATATTAAAATGTATTATAATACAGGTATATCTTGTTATTGTTGTCATTGCTGGTGATGATGATGACGATGTTATTATCATTGAATTAAATATGCATTGTTTCAATGTATATTATTATTATTATTATTATTATTAAATTTAATGTTATTAAAAATTTACTATTAGTATTATTATTTCTGAATTACCTTCAAAGGTTGATAAAGGGTGCTTTCTTATAAATCATTGTGCACTGAAGTCTCAATAACATGGGCAAATAAGAAATCCTTTCCTTAAGACTTAGTAATGGTGTGCACCACTCAAACTTGTTTCTTTTCCGGCTGAAAAATAATATATAAGCTAAAAAAAAAAAAAGGTGCAAAATCAAATTAGTTCACCTCTGATGCTGTAGTTTCACAATCTCATTCAAAGTTGCATTTGCAATTTCAGACATGTCGCGTCAAGGTTTGCGGAGTAACAAATGACATCAGTGACATCAGATGCTCCACATCTGAATGAGATTTGAATGAGATTTCCAGCAAATATTGGCAAAAATGTCTGTTTTTCTTTACGCGTAATGCTATCATATATCTATAGCACACAATAGCGCATTACTCATATACTCCATTTATGCTCTCTATTTTTTTTACTATATGCTCAACATTGCAGACACACAAGAGAGCAGCAGACATAACATCTAATCATAGTTTTATGGAAAAAAAAATTGGTTTAGGGTGACATGAGGATGAGCCAAAGATGACAACATCCTGAACTAAACTTTAAAACAGATAAATGCATGGTTCTTGCTCCGATTGCAGACCTGTCAACATTGCCTCTCAATAAACATTCGAAATCCCAAAAGGATCCCAAACATCTAAACCTCTTCATTCTGAGCAGTTTTATTGCAAATAAAAATCAGCAGAATAAATATCATACATTATCATACACAAAATGCTGCAGAGAAACTAAAACATTAAGGCAAATTTAATGAATGGCTTAATATAAATAAATTGAATCTAATTAAAACTCTTTCTTCATTGTATAAATTAAATTTACATGATTAAAGTTATAGTTATTAGTCATTCAGCGAAGACAAGAGTAATGCAAATTTTCAATTAACATTAAATAACAGATGTCACTTTAAGAATGCAACGCTCTGTAATAAAAGTACTCGATTGGTTCCTTATGCCCACACTCAATCATTCATTCATTTAACTTTGGCTTAGTCTCTATCTCAGAGAAATAGAGGTTGTCACAGTGGAATGAACCACAAACTATTCCAGCATATGCGGCGGATGCCCTTCCAGCTACAATCCAGTACTGGGAAACACCTATACACACTCATTCACAAACACACTCATACACTACAAGCAATTTAGTTTGTTCAATTAATTTATAGCACATGTCTTTGGACTGTGGGGAAAACAGGAGCTCCCAGAGGAAACCCACACCAACATGGGGAGAACATAGACACAGAAATGCCAACAGGGCCAGCCGGGACTCCAACCAGCGACGTTCTTACTGTGGGACGACAGTGCTAACCACTAATCCAACGTGCTCATTTGTACGAATTAGCCACTAAAATGACAAAACGTCAAATACTTACGTTTCCTCATGAGATCAGGCTGGTTAAATTTGGTTTGCCTGCTGGGTATTTTAAGTTGAGATGCTGTTTGTTTTTATATTAGATTTGTTTTTGTGTGTGTGTATATATATATATATATATATATATATATATATATATATATATATATATATATATATATATATATATATATATATATACTGTTGTAAAGTCCAAAAGTGAAGAATTTATGCTATTTATTACTTGACTGTTCAAGCTACCTCACAGAAATACTCTGTTTGTTAACAGAGTTGTTGAATGTTTAAATAAGGTGAATTAAAAAATAAGTAACATGCTGGATCTTTTTCTTTCAATCTTCTTTCATTTTTTTCTTTTATGTATTAAAGAAGTTTCAGATTGGGTTTGGGTAGATACTCAAAATCAAATGACTCGGACTCAACACCAAAAAAAAAAAATAAAAATAAATAAATATATAAATATATATATATATATATATATATATATATATATATATATATATATATATATATATATATATATATATATATATATATATATACATATATATATATATATATATATATATATATATATATATATATATATATATATATATATATATATATATATATATATATATATATATATTTATTTTATTATTTTTTTTTTTTTGGTGTATGCAACCTCTTTTTTTAATGGACAAATATATATATATATATATATGTATATATATATATATATATATATATATATATATATATATATATATATATATATATATATATATATATATGTATATATATATATATATATGTATATATATATATATATATATATATATATATATATATATATATATATATATATATATATGTATATATATATATATATGTATATATATATATATATATGTATATATATATATATATATATGTATATATATATATATATATATATATATATATATATATATATATATATATATATATATATATATATATATATATATATACTTTAAAAAGACTTTCTTTTGTTACAGCTACATTTGTTTTTGTGGTTTTATATATGTATAACCACAATTTGTTATATCATTATAAAGATAATCATGTTTATATAAACATTATAATTGAGGAGGACTTCTCTCCTTCTGAATCTCCGCGTCTGAATGCAAACAGTGGACAGCAGTACAGCAGGCTTATTTCCCTATCTATTTCAACCATTAACCCCAGCGGAACCTGGAGGATTTTAAACATAGGCGAACACAGCAGCACAGATATAGGCGATGTGTCTGAATGGTAACGAATTCAACTGATAAAAGACCAAGTCCGCCATTCTACGATTCTCATACAGCTCTCTCAACAAAAATGTTTGCTACACACAAACAGCTTTGCTGTACCTGCCCTGACAGCATTGTGGGGAAAACCATGCAACAAACCCAGTGGATCATGGAAACACAAACAACCCTGCAGGAATGGCTAAATACTGTGTGCCGTCTCACAGCTTGGCAGGTCTATCTGTCACCGCAAGGCACGTGTTGTCATGAATAATTAAGAAGCAGGGTCCTCTCATAGGATAAGTAAACTCAGTCTATGAATAATAATCAGAAATAATCTCTGGACAGGCAGATGAGTGCTAAGTCATCAATTTTGATCCCACCCTAATAATGATTTTAAACCCGGAAGATGAAATAAGCCGACAAAAGCTCAAAATTATCCAGTTTTATCCACAATTAAAGCTGACAGGTGCTAATGTTGTCTTAACTGATGCTCAACATGCACACCTTTAAAGAAGTAGCTTGAACAAACAGCAAACGTCATTTTTTGTGTGTGCAGGAAATTACTTTAACTGGATGAAAGCATGATAGTATAGTAAAATATCCCTGGAAAAGCAGTAGGGTTGATGGATTTGTATCAGACCAGCATGTAGAACAGTGAAAAGCACTTCAAGTCCCGCACCTCTTTAATACGAAGATTTTTGGACTTCCTAATTATGTTCCAGTGCATAGATTGCACTAATTCCCCATCATTGTGCTTGAATCAGCAAGCGGCTGTGATCGTTCTAGGCCTCTCAACCTCCATTTGCCGTTCCTCTCCTGTAGGCTGTTTCCCTAATGGAACTAATGCAGTCCACTAATAAAAAAATCACGCCGCACAGAATACCAGACTTTCATTATGGCTACATATCGGCCTCAAATATGAATACATTTTGATTGCAAGATGAAAATCCAATTCAGCTGGAGAAAATCTGTATAGTATGTGGAGTACTGCTTGATATTGAGGCACAAAACAATACCTGATCTATAATTACTCAAATGCTTATGTGGTTGGCAATAATTATAGTTTTATAACTGGTTTCCAGATTTGGTACAATACTTACAATTGAAGTCAGAATTATTAGCCATCATGAATTGTTAGCCTCCCTGTATATTTTCCACAATTTCCGTTTAACGGAAATATGATTTTCTCAACACATTTCTAACGATTATAGTTTCAATACATTCATTCTTTCATTTTCTTGTCGGCTTAGTCCGTTTATTAATCCGGGGTCGCCACAGCGGAATGAACCGCCAACTTACCCAGCAAGTTTTTACAAAGCATATGCCCTTCCAGCTGCAACCCATCTCTGGGAAACATCCACACATACATTCACACACACACACACTCATACACTACGGACAATTTAGCCTACCCAATTCACCCTTTACCATGTCTTTGGACTGTGGGGGAAACCTGAGCACCCGGAGGGAAACTCCACACAGAAACGCCAACTACCTGCTGCGCCACTGCTTCGCCCTATAGTTTCTCTATAACTCATTTCTAATAACTGTTTTCTTTTATCGTTGCCATGATGTCAGTAAATAATATTTGTACATATATTTGTACATATAACTTAAAGTGACATTTAAAGGCTTAACTAGGTTAATTAGGCAGGTTAGGGTAATTAGGCAAGTTAATGTATAACGATGGTTTATTCAACAGACAATCGATAATATTAGTTAAGGCAGGCATGTTCAAACTAAGTCCTGGAGGGCCGGTGTCCTGCAAAGTTTAGTTCCAACCCCAATTGGACACACCTGGGCTAGCTAATCAAACTCTGACTAGGCTTTCTAGAAACATCCTTGCAGGTGTATTGAGGCATGTTGGAGCTAAAATCTGCGGGACACCGGCCCTCTAGGACCAAGTTTAGGCACCCCTGTTGTAGCAAGTGGTTATTTGAGTTACTGTTGCCTTTCTATCAGCTGGAATTCTCCTCTGACATCTGGCATCAACAAGGCATTTGCACCCACATAATTGCCGCTCACTGGATATTTAGTCTTTTTTGGACCATTTTCTGTAAACCCTAGAGATGGTTGTGCATGAAAATGCCAGCAGATCAGCCGTTTCTGAAATATTCAGACCAGCCAGTGTGGCACCAACAACCATGCCACATTCAAAGTTACTTAAATCACCTTTGTTTCTCATTCTGATGCTCGGATTGAACTGCAGCAGATCCTCTTGACCAGTAGTTCTCAAAGTGGAGGTCAAGACCCCTCGAGGGGTTGCGGGACAATGAAGTGGGGGTTGCCTGGTGAGTTCCAAAAATCGATTGATTTTTATCAAACCATAAGAATGACCATATTTTATCCATAACCTACTGAAGAGAAAAAAATTGTCGTTTATAGTTACTATATACTATATAGTTTCTACAGTAGCTTATAGTTACTAGTTCTGTTGGATTGCAACCCTTGGGGTAATTACATTATATTAAAGACACAGCAATAGCGTCAGATGCAGCAGATTATATATATATATATATATATATATATATATATATATATATATATATATATATATATATATATATATATATATATATATATATATATATATATATATATTGGCCCATTTACAGTACTGACATACATTAAAAAAATAAACAAAGAATAGACTTGGGTATTGGTGTGTTTGCGCCATTGCATGACAGGTTTCTGTATTTATAACCACCTTAGAGGATATTGGGGGCATTGACATTTTGGGGGTCGCAGGCTGAAAAGTTTGGGAACTCCTGCTCTTGACCCTGTCTACATGCCTAAATGCATTGAGTTGCTGCCATGTGATTGGGTGATTAGAAATTTGCGATAATGAGCAGTTGGACAGGTGTACCTAATAAAGTAACCGATGAGTGTATAGTTATTTAAATTAAAAAAAAGTTACATTTTCACATTTTTTATTAAAATAAATGATTTTAAAACTATTAAAACTAGAATAGGTGACAAGAATTTTCTCACATTGTAAGCAGCAAAATAATCTGCCAATGAGGTAAGCAAAATGATCTTGCTTTAGTTTTGAAATAGCAGATTATTTCATGTTTTAAGCAGTGTTGCCAACTATTTTCAATGAAAAGCTGCTAAGCTCTGCCCAAAAAGTTGCTAAATGTTGCTAGATTATGTCATACGTCAATTTGCATATCACCAAGATCATCACATCCAACTGTTTCTGTTCATTTAACAGCCTATGGTTAATAAAGGGGTATTTATATTAGCACCACGCTTCATGTATGCAAGTCAATTTAACTACATTTATTGCTGTTTGAATACAGTGTTTCAGTATAGATGTGCAGTGAATTTGCAGCAATCTCTCAGAAGTAATAAACTCAGACAAGTGCCAAAACTGTGACTAAAATATCTGTGATTGTGAACAATAAATAAATGAATAAATGAATAAATAAATAAATAAAAAAATAAATAAAATAAATAAATGGATAAATAAATAAATAAATAAATAAATAAAGAATAAACGGTCAAATGAAATCGTTAACAAAAAAGAAAAGCAGATTGGTTTGACTGTACAAGGGGAATACCTCACACTCACAGTGCTAAACCACTTGCCGTTGGTACTGCAAGTGGGAGAGGCTGCAGTAGGATTAGGGACTGGGCTACCTGTAAGTGGTCTGAAGTTGGGGAGGGGCCGACAGCATCTCTCGCAGCTCCTTGAGAAGAGTAGGAACGGTACAGTTTGGACACATGAGAGTCTCTAAAAATCTATATAAACATTTTTTTTTACTTGTCCATAAAATGCTTCTTAATTTAAAAACATTAGATATTCAAATTAGCTACCAGACAAAAACACTAATAAAGATTTATTTTGCAGTGTACCAGTATAGCACACAATGTCTGACTATACAAGAATGTAAGTGCTCAAAATAAATGCTAAACATATTGCATAGCCTCTAAATACCCATCTATTTTCCACAGATGATCTTTCGAATCACATGCATTCTTGTGCATTTCCTGTAATATTTCTGGCTGTATACGGACAGAAATGCATGCATATGAATTGACTGCACACTGAATTCATTTGAGTGTGGTCTTCTAGAGCTCTATTCAGAGTAAAAGACGCGCACAGCTTTGATGGTGCCACGACAGCAGGTGCAGTTTGGAGATACAGACCGGCTGAGATGGACAAGACCAGCTGGAGCGCATGAGCTGGAAGCACACCAGAGCCGAGCGCTAGCCTGCTAGTATGATCATGCCCATCATCAGATCTTTGATCATCCCCGCTGATCATACGTACGTGGCCGGTCCGTTTTTCTTGGTGCAATAGAGTTATACTGGGGGTTGATATGCAGCACATTGAGTGCTAATCATGCATGCAACATCTGATATGTCGTCTGCCAGTAACAATGACAGCAATAATGACTAAAAAGCAAGGGATGGATGAATTGTTTTGCTGTAAATGCATGCACATGATTCCTTGATTGTAGAAGGATATCTTCATATTTATTCATACAATTAAAGTCAGAATTTCTGACTGATTTCTTTTATCTTTGCCATGATACACAATAATTGGCAAGATATTTTTTAAGATACTAGTATTCAGCTTAAAGTGTAGTATCTAGGTAAGTGGACAAGTTAGGGTATTTAGGTAAATCATTGTATAACAATGGTTTGTTCTGTGGACAATGTTGAAGAAAAAGGAGGGAGAGGGTCTAAATGCAGTTTTTTTACAACTCAGGCAGGTAGGCAATGGTCAAAACAGGAGCAGACAATATCTTGAGTGGTTATGGCTGATGTAAAACTTGTGTCAATGCCCCGAAGTGCAAGTTTTTTAAAGCACTGCACAGAAGCATGATCCAAAACACCGAGGTACGTGACTAAAGCGATTCAAAGCATCCGCCATTTCAGAGCTGTTTCGAGTCCTAGCGAATCTGTGTTAGACTGAAAGGGTTAAAAAAAATAAAAATAAAATTCTATCTCATGTAGCCTAGTGGACCATGTGTGTACACAGAATAACTGTCCTGCAAATAGCACAGGTTGAAATCCCGACCTGTATAAATACTCTGAAATTATGATGATGTATATTAATAATGTTATTTTTTTATGAACAAAACAAGACATAACTATTTACTGTCAGGCCAGTATTAAAACAAAACATGTTACAAGAACAGAACATTTAAAAACAAACATCTATAGCTGTATCACACTGGAATCGAACCTATTTTGTTGGCATGCTACTCTGGAACTCTGACTGCTCCACTTAATCACCTAAAACCTCAACTCTACAATGTGGGGTATAATTCCTCAATTTGCATAAATGTATCTTTGCTGAAGCTGTTTCAGAGCAAAACGTAAAAAATGACCACTAGATGTCACTGTAGAGATGGGTTTCAAAACATTACGAAGCTACGACATATTTAATTTGACTGTTTCAGAGTTTCATGGAGCCTCGCTTTGCCTACCACTAATCATGAGGGTATTCCAAAAGCATAATCATGATCACAGGCAAAAAGGTCAGTGCAGGCAGTTAACTGCATAAACAATGAACCTGGCAAGGATCAAAAGGCACAGCAAGGCTACAAGAATAATGCTTGGTAATGTTACAGGTGCACAAGACTCAGCAATATATGTGGGAATGTGAAGTGTATATATAGTCCAAATAATCCTGAGACTTCATGAGCTGCAGCTGTGTGCAAGTAATTAGTGGTGATCCAGAACTGGTGTGTTTGTGTGTGTGAGGTGTCTAATGAGAAATATACTGCAGTTCAGTGGCAGAATTGTGGTTGCGGTGATGGTGAATGTTTTCCAGCAATCTGCAAGGGCTAGATCGCTGGCATTCATGACAATATTATTGACCTTAAAATGTTTTATTTATTTTTTTATAAAATTAAAAACTGCTTTTTATTCTGTCCAAAATAAATCAAATAAGACTTTATGTTATTATGAAATAACTTGCCATAAATTTGGTGATCGATGTGCTGTGTGCTGACAATGTTTGCATTACTTTTACACCAAATGTTATTGTTATGTTATTGTTACGTTCATAGTAGTACGAGCCATGATCAGTGTGTTGACTGCATTTATTTTGCTGTAAGATTAGCCTCGGTGCTAATGTTGCTTTATTAACAAAGTAAAGTTACTAAACAGTGTTCAACTAACATTAGTCATTGGTAATGTTGAACTGTTTTTGCAATGTGTTATGAGCTGTCAAACAGCATGTGTATATGTATTTCCTGCAAATAAATACGAAACTGTGGCATGTTGGAAAATATTTGCCTCTTGTGTATTATTGATGACGTCATCAGCGACTAGTCGACTTCAACTAACATAAAAGTCAACTTCCAAAAATCTGGTCACATAACCACTAATATATATGATATATTTGATATCATTTCGGTCTCAAAGCCCTTCTAGCTGTAAGAGCGCAGTGATTTGCATTGGTTTCAATTATTATTCAAGATAAAAATTTATGCAAATGCAATAGGTTATTAAATATTTAAAAAAAAAAACAGCCAAAAGGTTAATAAATATGCTTAGGTATGTGTAAAAAAAATGTATATATATATCATATTCATATATATAAATGTATATATATATTCATATTCATATTCAGATATGACGATCTCAAAATTTTATTGCACAACACTATTGTGTAACTTTTTATTATTATTTAAAAATCTTAAAATGCAAACAACTTATAAAAAGACATGTAAATAAGTTACTAAATAGTTAATAAGAATATATCAATAACTCAAATTTGACAAAAACACCACATAGAACCTTATAATTCTAAGGTGATGATATATAAAGTTGAAGTCGGAATTATTAGCCCCATTTGATTTTGTTTTCTTTTTTTAAATATTTTCCAAATTATGTTTACCAGAGCAAGGAAATTTTCACAGTATGTCTGATAATATTTTTTTTTCTTCTGGAGAAAGTCTTATTTGTTTTTATTTCAGCTAGAATAAAAACAGTTTTTATTATTATTATTTTAAACATTTTAAGGTCAAAATTATTAAGCAATATATTTTTTCAATAGTCGAACAAACCATCCTTATACAATTACATCGTTATACAATAACTTGCCTAATTACCCTAAACTGCCTAGTTAACCTAATTAATCTAGTTAACCCTTTTAATGTCACTTTAAGCTGTATAGAAATGTCTTAAAAAATATCTAGCCAAATATTATTTACTGTCATCATGGCAAAGATAAAATAAATCAGTTATTAGAAATTAGTTATTAAAAATATTTTGTTTAGAAATGTGCTAAAAAAATGTTCTCTCCATTAAACAGTAGGGGAAAAAAATTACCGGGGGAGGGTGGTAAAAAAAAAGGTCCACATATTTGTTGTGACTGTAATCTAACCATCTTTGTATTTACAATATAGTAGTTTGCATTAAATTGCTTTTATTTACATTAACTGATTTATAATCCATGTAAAATGTTCTGAGAATGTTTATCCAAGGACATTATCTGTAAAAGTAATGAAAGCATTCGTGAAATATGCAAAACATTATGAAGATGCTTCATAAATATTGCTTATACATTCAAGGAAAAACATCCTGAAGAAGTTTCAAGTATTTTTTTTTTTTAAACTTCTCTTAACATTATGAGAAATATTCACACATTACATAATCATATTTTATTTTAATAATATTTAGTAACATTTTGATAACTTCATTCCATTTTAAAACATTATTGGTTTTATGCATTGTGAAAAGCCCTATAAAACGAATAATAATTATTATAATAATAGAGAAACCCTCTCAACACAGTGGAAATCGCTTTAGTTATATTGTTTTGTATTATTTTTAGTCGTTTGTGATGCAGTGACACGCAGTCAAATATTTTGCTGAACAGATCCACCACTTTTGACGCTAATAAATTAATATAAAAGTCCTCGTGCTTCAGGTATTAGGAGGTTTGCTGAAGGTGCAGCTGTCGTGCAGTGAGGGGTTTGGGTCTTTAATAAACTACAACAGTTTGCGTTCATCGAAAAGTAAGTATGATTACTAAATTCATATGAAACAGTCTCTTAAAAGTGATGTCACATCTTCAATTTCAGGCTCAGGCGCACCACGCTCTGGCACACCTCTTCCAACCGGGCCAGGGTCAACCAACTAAACTGTGCCTGGGCCCAATTCGGAGCACTCACACTAGTCAAACGAACCGGAAAAGGCAACCTGGTATGGTTTAGATAGCATAGTGTGAGTGCGCCCTTAGTCTTTATTTCAGAGGTCGCCACTGAAGAATGAACCACCAACTAATCCGGCATATGTTTTACACTGCGGATGACCTTCCAGTTGCAACCCAGTACTGGGAAACACCCATACACACTCATTCATACACACACACACACACACACACACACACACTCATACACTATGGCCAATTTAGTTAGTCAATTCACCAATAGTGCATGTCTTTAGACTGTGGGGGAAACCAGAGCACCTGGAGAAAAAACACGCTAAAACATGGGGAGAACATGCAAACACCACACAGAAATACCAATTGACCCAGTAATGTTGCCATAATAATAGCAATAATAATAATAGCAATCATAATAATAGCAATAATAATAAAAAATAATAATAATAATAATAAAAATAATAAATATTATAACAACAATAATAATATTAATAATAATAATAATAATAATAATAATAATAATAATAATAATGCCATTAATAATAATAATAATAACATTAATAATAATAACAATAACAATGACAATAATAATAATAATAATAATAATAATAATAATAATAATAATAATAATAATAATAATAATAATAATGACAATGACAATAATAATAATAATAATAATAATAATAATAATAACATTAATAATAATAATTAGTATGCTTTATCATAACAAAATGTTAAATATATTATTAAGAGCTTCAATAATAAAAATAATAAAAGCTGTATTCGTAAAAAAATAAATTCAGAATTTTAGTAAATATATCATTTAAAACAATGACATCAGGACATGAAAACTAAATTGATCAAACACAAAACACATCTGATCTCATCTCAATAAACAGCTGTAATACGAGTCTCCAGCCCATGAGCAAGCTTTAACGAAAATATTAATGTTTTATATGTGCAAAACTTTTTTCATTATCAAAAGGCTACAGAGTGCATCTTTAACTGATGTAACTTAATCGTAATTATAAATGCATTTGCAAAGGTGAGTCACATTAGATTGATTGCCAATTAGCAATTAGCATTAGTATCTGTCAGAAATAAAAGAGGTCTGACAATTAGCATTTAGATAAGCAAGCTTTCATGGCAACATGAGCTCCGCAGAAGACAGTCTGAATAGAAAAACATGATTTAATAGCAGGTGCAGTGATCAAAAACACACACTATTTCTGTAAGCCGCTATTTTATGGCTTAAGGGGAAGGTCTTTGAAATGATGACTGTAATTTATAGGCATTGACAAGCTGTGTTTGAGGGGGAAAAAAGGCTCTGAAAGTCATTCATTCGTTCATTCATTCATTTATTCTCCATCGCTTTAGTCCCTGATTTATCATAGCGGAATGAACCATCAACTATTCTGACCTATGTTTAATGCAGCGGATGCCCTTTCAGCTACAACCCATTACTGGAAAACACCCATACACTCTCACATTCACACACTCATACACTACAGCCAATTTAGTCTATCCAATTCACCTAGCGTATGTGTTTGGACTGTGTTGGAAACCGGAGCACCCGTAGGAAATCCAGACCAACACAGGGAGAACATGCCACCCCACAGACAGTTTGTAGAACTGAAATGGTGTGATAATGATTTCCAATTAGATACTGCTAATTTAAATTATTTTAAAGACCAAATGTTATGAAATCACAATTTCTTGTAAAAAATTAATTAATAAAAAATAAAAAAAATAAAAAGACCAACAATCTCACAAAACAATACAGGATTCCCAAATGATGTTTAACAGAGCAAGGAAATTTTTACAGTATGTCTACTATTTTTTTTTTTTTTCTGGAGAAATCTTATTTGCTCTATTTCGGCTAGAATAAAAGCAGTTTTTGATTTTTTTAAACACCATTTTAAGGTCAAAATTATTAGCCCCTTAAAGCTATCTATATATATATATATATATATATATATATATATATATATATATATATATATTTTTTTTTTTTTTTTTATTTTTATTTTTTTTTTTTTTAAACAGTCTAGAGAACAAACCATCATCCTACTTAAGCCTTTAAATGTCACTTTAAGCTGTATAAAAGTGTCTTAAAAAATATTTTGTAAAATATTATGTACTGTCATCATGACAAAGATAAAATAAATAAGTTATTAGGAATGCGATATTAAAACTATTACGTTAAAAAAAAAACAGAAATTGGGGAACAAAATAAAAAAGGGGGGGTAATAATAATTCAGGGGGCTAATAATTCCGACATCAACTATATATATATATATATATATATATATATATTTTTTTTTTTTTTTTTAAATAATTTATTATAATATTATTTTCACAGCTAAATGAATAATACCCAGCTCTACTTGTCCTCCAAGCTAAATACTTTTCCTCTTTCCTTTTTCTCTTTTGCATTTCTTATAAGAATTCTTTGCTTGGGACTTGAGCAGTTCTGTTGAGTTAAAAGTGCTGTTATTGTAGACTTAACTGTTTTGCAGATATTTAAGAAACATGCTAAGTGATCATTCTTGTTTATCTGAAAAACAATGCTGAAGTTAGAAATTCTGCTTTAAAAAATGTGTTACATGGTAGATTGTCTGTCTTTGTTTTGGTCATTTAACACGCTCGATGCCAGTTTAGCCAATTATATTATGCCTTGGTGGAAAACAGTGTATTTCATCTATTCATTTATTTAGAAACGCTCTCAAGTATTGTCCGCGACCAAAATGCGACCTCCAGTGGACAGTAGCAGACTCCGAAATGAGACGCAGATTCAGAGGTTCTCATGAGGTGGTTATTGATTAGCAAATAATATAAATATTACAAACATAAACATTAGATTAGCAGGTTACATTGTAACCCCATGTCCTAACATTAACCTACATGACAAGAAATGCAGTGATATGCTGTTTGCATCAGACAAAACTTTAAATACGGCCAATCAGAAGAACAGAATTGTGCACTTACTTCACTCCAACAAAATGGTAAGGTTTATAATTGTAGCGAAGGGGCTGACACAGAGGGATCCATTTGCAGTATTTTTATTAAACACAGTTTAATAAACAATAGCACACAGATGTTATGCGTGCGCAAACTCACATCAAACACAGTAGTATGTAGTCGTTTGGCTGATGGCAGGTAAACACAGGATGAGTTAGCAGGCATGGGTCAGAGGCAGGCGGCTAGTATCAGAGTCGGTAATCAGGGGAGAGTTCAAAGGCAGGCGGCTAGAATCAAAGTCAGGATACAGGCTGAAGTATGAGGCAGACGGCAGGCAAGACTGGGTCAATAAACAAAGCAGGATCACAACGGGAAGGCAGACAAGGATGAGAACGCTCAGTAGTGTTAGCCGGGGCAAAACAAGACTTCGCAATGAAGTGGCGTGTGTGTGCTGCTTATATGTGTGTGGAGTGTGATTGTTATTGTGTGTCAGCTGTGACTGCAATCAGTGTAGATGGATGACGTAATGTCAATAGTCCGGTGATGATGACCTCTGCTGGCCAGCGAGGGGAATGAATGGGGCCGAGTCGGTGACAATAATCTAATACATATGAAACCTTTTTAACATTATTTTATCTACATGCTGAATCACTGATATGTGTTGGCTTGCACTGGAATTCCATTTCATTTTATTTTCAAGATTTGAGGTGAACAATCTGCTTCTGCTTTTATGGAAGTAAATGTCATGTAACATGGCCATTAGACTCGCATTAATAACATTTAACACTGAATAAAGCACATGAGGTGTACCTGAGGTGATCATTGTCAGTGTTCTGTCGTTCATATACCAGAAATAGAAGCAGTTTCTAAAATTTAAATTTCAAGTGTGGTTAGAACAAAAACTCCTTTTGATATGGAAAATAATCCTTCTATCGCATGCTATTGCTTTTATTTAGAACACAGTTTAAATCAGCCTTTAGGCTCGACAGTCAGGCACACTGCTTTTGATGTTGTCAATCTGGCAACCGGCGCTTGCGTGTGATTTAAACCAGGTGTGCAATAAATGCCTAGTTCAACCGCTGACAAAACTGAAGTATTTCAGTCATTCATACATTAATTTTCTTGTCGGCTTAGTCCCTTTATTAATGCGGGGTCGCCACAGCGGAATGAACCGCCAAGTATTTGTTGGTACAGCGCTAAATGTATCTTGACATAATTTAGCTCTTTTTTTCTCTCACAATTCCACAATCTCCCCATGTTTTCAGGTTAAAAATCCTTGATAGCAATTCGTTTTTTGAAACTCACATCAATATTGTTACGTGCTCTGCATATTTTCAGAGAAAATTATTCACCTTCATTCATTCTTTACACAATCCTTGTGCATATTTAAGCCACACAATGCATTGCCTATTGTAAGTTCTGTTTTACTTGGGTTATCCTTGTTAAATTCTTTATTAAGTTCAGCTGGTACAAAATATAGCAGCCGGCAATATGATTACTGAAACCTCCTCCACTGACCACATTTTTCCTGTACTTTATAATTTGCACTGGCTCTGTGAAATACTATGGCGAGTACAAGATTGTGCTTCGATTTTCAAAGCTTTGTTTAATATTGTACCTTCAAATATTTCTGATTTGATCCACATTCCCATCTGGTCTCTTTGCTTTCTGTTTCCCTTTATACCACCTGTTTATTTAAAGAAATAGCTCAGTGCAAAACGACAATTTACTCACTATTTACACACTATTAAATGGTTTCAAACCTTAATGAGTTACTTGTTTCTGTTGAACACATTTTTTTAAAGAATGCTTGAAACTGCTATCCTTTGATATCCATAATGAGGGAAATAATACTGTTAAAGTTAATAGCTACCATTTTATCATATTCACTACAATGGACATCATGTCAGCACATTTATTTGTGTGGTTCCTAAGCATTTCATGTCATTTAAAGCCTGCAGTCCATGAGAGTGGACGATTGTCATCCAATCAAATGGTGGTAAGGCTTGATATGTTGTAATTCGAAAATAATGCACTACACTGAAAAGCAGCATGACATCCCTTATCTTCAGATATTTACAGTGTTTTATGCAGATTTATTGATATGTTTGCCATTAAAAAGAGGGAATGCACTCTCTTTTTTTGTAACTCTACAAGCTTTCGATCAGGATATTTTTTTTTTTTTTTTCATATGTCAGTTTATTAGTATGTACAATGGGTTTAAAATCTGTTGCTGAAATTAAATCCCCAGTAATGCTGATTGAACTTTATATATACATACTGTTCTGACCTGATGTCCTTATATATACTTAAAATTTAAAGGCTTATTGTGACATTTAAAGGCTTAACTAGGTTAATTAGGTTAACTGGGCAGGTTAGGGTAATTGGGCAAGTTGTTGTATGGTCTGTTCTGTAGAATGGCAAAAAAAAAAAAAAGAAAATGCTTAATGAGGCTAATAATTTTGTCCCGAAAATGTTTTATTTTTTTTTATTTTATATATATATATATATATATATATATATATATTATTTTATATATATATATATATATATATATATATATATATATATATATATATATATATATATATATATATATATATATATATATATATATATATATATATATATATATATATTCTTTTTTTTATAAATAGGGGGGCTAATAATTTAGTCTTCATGTGTGTGTGTGTGTGTGTGTGTGTGTGTGTGTGTGTGTGTGTGTGTGTGTGTGTATATATATATATATATATATATATATATATATATATATATATATATATATATATATATATATATATACATTTTATTTTTATAATTTGATCTCATTTATAGTTCACTTAATAATTATAAGTCAACATGTTAACTCTGTTATTTTAAGTAGTCACCTAATATTTTATTACAGTGTAACAGTGTAGAAAGAGATGCATGAATGAATATTTTCTAGTACTGAAACAGAAAAAATACATCATTGCACACAAAACCTGGAACCCTGGGCAAAAGTATAATGCATTTGAGATGTGCGTCATCCTCTCAGTATAAGTTTAGGCTTCAGACGAAGCCATCATCACAAAATAGCTATTATTGCCAGTACCTAACTGATTGCAGAGTAGATTTTCACCCCCTTCTCAGTATGAACTGGACACTTGTCTACTTGAGGGATGGGACAATTACTGTAATACTACAGTACAGACTTCTATGACATTGTTTCAAGAAAGACTGATGTCATTTTTGTACAGAATGGCTCTTATTAGCTGCATAAAAAGGCTAAATCGGTCATTAAATTTATGTCACAATTTGTGAAACTATAATGAATCATATGTATATCTGTGTATATACACTACCTTACAAAAGTCTTGTCGCCGATCCCAGTTGTAACAGAAACGAATAACAACTTGACTTTGAGTTGATCATTTGGAAAAGTGGCAGAAGGTCGAATTTTCTGATAAATCAGCTGTTGAACTGCATCCCAATCATCACAAATACTGCAGAAGACCTACTGGAACTTGCATGGACCCAAGATTCTCACATAAATCAGTCAAGTTTGGTGAAGGGAGAATTATGGTTTGGGGTTACATTCAGTATGGGGGCGTGCAAGAGATCTGCAGAGTGGATGGCAACATCAACAGCCTGAGGTATAAAGACATTTGTGCTCCCCATTACATTACAAACTACAGGAGAGGGCAAATTCTTCAGCAGGATAGCGCTTCTTCTCATACTTCAGCCTCCGCATCAAAGTTCCTGAACGCAAAGAAGGTCAAGGTGCTCCAGGATTGGCCAGCCCAATCACCAGAAATGAACATTATTGAGCATGTCTGGGGTAAGATGAAAGAGGAGGCATTAAAGATGAATCCAAAAAATCTTGATAAAATCTGGGAGTTCTGCGAGAATGCTTTCTTTGCTTACTTTTACATCCAAAATATGTACTGTTGGTGTGCCTCCAGAAACAGGGTTGGGAAACACTGTTGTAAAGGACAAAACTCCTTTAAAAAGCTTTAATATGCTGTCAAGGCAGCCAACTAGGGATTTAAATAGATAAACAAATAAATAAACAAACAAATACATAAATAAATAAATAAATAAATAAATAAATAAATAAATAAATAAATAAATAAATAAATAAATAAATAAATAAATAAATGAATGAATGAATGAATAAATGTTAATGTCAATAAATTACATTACATTATTTGTGCTCAACTGTTGAACCAGTTTGTGCAAAATACATATTTTTATATGTATACTGTATATATATGTATATATTAAAAGACAAAAAAGTGTGTCAAAAAGTCTAAATTTATTGTCTATGATGGTATAATTATATTAATTAATGATATGCGAGCTGACATTATAAATTGAATAATCAACATCATTCGCTCAAAGTGGTTTTAAGTATTCTATAGTTTTTTAATCATTTTGCAAAGAAAACAAGCCAAAAGATCAAAAAGTGCAATATTGACTGTGACGAAGAATATTACAGTGCCTCTAGAACAAATAAATACTGAATGAGATTTTTGACTTATCTTTTTCATGTCTAGAAATGAACATCCGCATGCCTCAGAGCAACACCAATTAAAAACAGAAATAAAGCAGAAGAATAAGCACAATAGGCTCAAAAATATATATAAAAAAAGACTTTTTGAATTGTTGAATTATAGGGCAGCATGGTGGCTCAGTGGTGTACTAATTCATCGCTGAACAATTTTAAATGTAGAATATACAGATCTTGAAGTTCTTGAGCTTATAGCAGCAGATGGAAATTTCTCAGATGTGGACATTATGTAGAGTGATGAGGAAGATGAAGATAACGTTTGTTATAAACAAAGTGCAAACAAAAACCTCAAAATTCAAGTAAAATGTTACAATATTGTTTGTGATTTTGAAAATAAATTTCAAGATTATATTAGCAATCATGCATGTTCTCTTGTATTTTATGTTGGTATAAAGTTCAGAAAGTACAGCTGTGCTGACCTGATGTCCATTAAAATGGACTGACTGACCTATCTATCTATCTATCTATCTATCTATCTATCTATCTATCTATCTATCTATCTATCTATCTATCTATCTATCTATCTATCTATCTATCTGTCTGTCTGTCTGTCTGTCTGTCTGTCTGTCTGTCTGTCTGTCTGTCTGTCTGTCTGTCTGTCTGTCTGTCTGTCTGTCTGTCTGTCTGTCTGTATGTCTATCCATCCATCCATCCATCCATCCATCCATCCATCCATCCATCCATCCATCCATCAATCCATCTATAAATAGATGTCAATGTTTGTGATTTTGTCCGTCTCATTTCGGAGGCTGCTACTGTCCACTAGAGGTCGCATTTCAGTTGCGGACAAACATTTTGAGAGTCTGAATGAATGAATGAATGAATGAATGAGTGAATGAATGAAAGAATGAATGAATGATTTCCACAAAGGCAACCCAGGGTGCTAAAATATAACTGGCTAAACTGGTATTGGATGGGTTAAAATACCAAAAACAAGACAGCCATTCCATAAGAGATCTTTTAAAGCCAAATATCTGACTTCAGCATTGTTTTTCAGATAAACAAGAATATTCACTTAGCATGTTGCTTACAGTTTTTCTCAGTGGCTTTGGTGCATTTCTCACAACACTATTTACATTTGCACAACAGGTAATGCATTTCTCAAAACAATTAGTCAATTGTGCACATCCTAGTAGCAGTTTCTCATTCTTGCCAACAAATTGCAAATGCTTTCGGACATGCATCCATTGCTTTCATACAACTCTCTGGTGTTTATAACATTATCATTTGCTTATGTCATGTCAGTCAAAATGAACTAAACTTGTGAATGCTGAATAGTCATTCCATATAAAACTAATAGTCCTCATTTCATTACTTGAGTCATTACATACACAAATGTTAAACTAGTTG
Organism: Danio rerio; assembly: GCF_052040795.2. Lineage (NCBI taxonomy): Eukaryota > Metazoa > Chordata > Actinopteri > Cypriniformes > Danionidae > Danio > Danio rerio. Next base: position 8,058,105 of record NC_141028.1, read on the forward strand.
TCAAAATATGTTAAGCAAATTTTATAAAACAAATTTAAATCTTTATTTTCTTGAAAATGTCTTTAAAATTGAACAATTTGATGAATGATTTACAGACATGTGTATGTTGTAGGCTCAGTTCCAATATGTACTGCAATATTGTGTACAGTTGTGCACAGCTCTACTCAAAGAAAGTTTCTGTTTGTTGTAAATAAGGGTGTGTTTATTCGTTTGCACAATGCTGTGAATGAATTAGAATTGCAAAGAGCATCTGCAGTAAAAATGTGAAACATATATTCAGTGTCTTGTACTCAGATGCCTCACTAAATGCAGTGATGTCCAACTTTACTGTAGTTTTCAAATGACTGTGCAAACAGTATATAGTGCTGTCGAGCATTTTCAGGAAGTGTCACCAAAATATGACTTTTTTGCATTGAAAAAAATGTACAGAGTAAACTGTCATGATGAAAACATGAAAAGCCATTTGACTATCTTGTTCATAAACAATGGTGTCAGGACTTTTCATTTTGATGATACTGACACTTTGATTGACATGAATACTTGCTTTTGAGGAATGAACTATCCATTTTTAGCATGCGATGCGCTTTTGCAGGTTATCAGCTAGGTTTTGCAGTTTGTACTAATTGTTTTGAGAATTGCATTAACTGTTGTGCAAAAATGCACTAGCGTTGTGAGAAACACACCAAAGCGACTGAGAAAAACTGTAAATATCATAATATATTGTGTTATTTTAGGCATTAAAAGAGTCAAAAGCTTACATATAGCACCTTTAAAGAAACTTACAGTTGATAGAGAAATATTACAGATTTTTACTGTAGCATTTTTACTGTTTGTACTTTTTATTTTCTGTTTCTACCATTGAAATCACAGCCATTATTTGTGTCTAACCCTACATTAAGGAACATAAAAATATCCATCATGATAACTTAATCATTAATGTGTGCACAAAGATCATAAAAATAACATTTAACTCGGTTTCACATCCTATAAATTGGTCCCTTTGTGAGATTCAGTCTGTTTTCATAGTATTTAACTCATACACCTGGAGCGCTCACAACCTACCATCTGCCACAAACTGTGAAAATAGTTGGGTTCTCTGAAACTTATCATAATTAGATGTCGAGATGTCAGGAAAATACACTTTCCAAGCCACTTTGCCACCAGACTAGACCCTGCCATCTGTGAGGATCACGGCGCTTAACCATTCCAAGATAAAAGTTTATCTCCAATTCCATAAGATTTGGAAAATACCTATACGTTTTAAGGTTAACATGGAATAAATCACAACCATACATTGATGTTTCTGAAGGATGCAGATTTCAAAAGATTACAATAATTTAGATTTATTATCAATATTATTTTACCATGTCAAAACCTAATGCTTGTTATATCTTTATTTAATTTTCATTACATATGTGACTAGGCATGGGACGATAACTGTTTTCAAAGTATACTGCGGTTTGGAAAAGTCAAGGTTTTAAAACCGCCAAAATTTTCTGTAATAATGTTCCTAAGGTATGTGTAAGATTTTTTTTTTTGTTATATTTTTTGTTGTTTTTTAGGACATCAGTATCTCCAGCAGAAAAAAAAAAGAAATCCAAAAGGCAGTACCGTACCGCTCAGTGGAAACAGGCCATTAATGGTTTGTCATACCATGAATTGGTGCTTCTAAATGGCTTCTGTTGAATCTATGGGACAAAAGATTAAGGCAGTTCTGAAAGCAAAATGGGGCTCCAACCCAGTACTAGTAAGGTGTACCTAATAAAGTGGCCGGTGAGTGTGTGCATGTGTTGGTTCTGACATCTAGCTAAAGTTTCACGTCAACAGCACCTTTAGAAATATGTTTTCTAAGAAAAATGGTGACACATTCAAAACATATTCACCAGCTCTAAATCAGGCTATAATAATAATAAAAAAATAGTCCTGTGCAATTTAAAAGAGCACTGGTTTTGTGCTCCAGGGTCACATATTTTCAATGCATCTTTTTCTATGTGCATAATAACAAACATAACATCACTTAAGGTTCACAAACTGGTATTGTGCTATAGTCGGCAGCATAGAGTCTATATAGAGTATGTAACATATGGAAGCATCCAACCTTGTAAAACAAAGTCGTTTTTTTGCATCCCTGTGTCATGATGATTTATTCAGCAGCCCTGTCTGTGCTGACAACTGTTCTTAAACCTGCTTAAATACTTGTACTGGAAAAGAAACCGGTAGATATAATCAAATAAACCATGCAAAAACCTCAGTGGGAAACTCTGACAAGCGAGCAAACTCATTTAATTTCCTCTTGACAGTCGAATTGTGAAATATGTTGTGTTTTTATTTCCAACCTGAGATGCTCGTGCATCGAAGCAAAGATGATTTAAATGCCTTTAGCATCTAATATGTTGACGTTTATTATGCACTCATTTGGCACTTGCTAAAGCAACCATCATTTACCATGGCTCTCACTAACCGTTCACACTTTGGTGCACATCGTTTGTGTTATGGAGATAAATGATAAGTTAGACTGTACGGCTTGTTATTTCTTCAAGTCATCAGATTAAAAGTTTGCAGATTTTTACTTTAGAGATGATCAAAATAAAACAAAATGTATTTCCCAACGGCTAGTTGCTCTGTGATCAACAAAAGCTTACGATTCTCAGGGCCAGATTTACTAAACAGGGAAAATAAGCAATTCCATAAAGGCGCCGAGTGGAAAGTTCTGTGGGTGTCTCTGCTGACAATGTGTGAATTAAAAAACAAAGATGCGGCAGCTCATTTCCATAATGACCAACAAAGTAAGATGCAAACAGGCAGAGCCGATGATAACCGTGTGCGTAATCTATTAGCAACACAAGTGCAAAATAGGTTAAGATGTGCTTTTTGTACAGTATGTTTAAAACACGCAATGTTAATACTGACTACTGCAAAGCTTAGAGTCATTTAAATACTCCCCCCACATACATTTAGCATCTGAAAGGAAAACTCCTACAAATGCATAAGAAATAAGGTCCAAAATATCAGTATAAGTATCCACGCCTTTGCATTTCACAGCATGTCTTTAGTAAATCATGACGGTTAGGCTTTATTTGTGAGATTGTTTGTGGGGGAAGCCATTAGTAAATCTGGATATTTCACCCAAATATTTTTTATTCGGACATAATTTACTCTGCGGAACAGTGGCACACTGGGTAGCACTGTCGAATCACAGCAAGAAGGTCACTGGTTTGAGCCTTAGCTGAGTCAGTTGGCATTTCTATGTGGAGTTTGCATGTTCTTCCGGTGTTTGCTTGGGTTTCCTCCGGGTGTTCTGGTTTCCCCCACAAATCCAAAGACATGCAATACACTCAAAAAAATCAACTAGGCATGTATTGGATTTACAAAATAAAAAATTGTCAGATTGAAAAGAACAAATCAAGTTTACGTATGTTAAATGATTAATACATGTTATTTGAAACTGAATCAAGAAATAATCAAATGAATTTGATCAGAACATGTTGAGTCAATGAGACTGAGACGCTTCAAATCGACAACTCTCACTCTGGAGAGTCACTTCGAGCAAATCAGTAGGTGGCTGCAGTGCGTTTGGATGTCACCATACGAAAACAACAAGAAGACGTGTGTTTTCGGCACAGTTTGGGAATTGGTTTTCCCAAGAGCTTGAATGTTATGCATGTTATGTTGTTGGCTATATGTTTCCTATACATTTTATACTTTTACATTTTAATTAGGAGTACCAAAGTGGAGAAAGCTGTTTAAACTCAATTGGTAAAAAAAAATGATGTTAACGTCCTACAGGTATTGTTTGGGGATCAGTTTTCTTAAGAGCCAAGGTTATTTTGTTGGCTTTGTATCAGAATATTAAAGAAGAAATTTGTTTAAATGTGATTGGTGCCTGCTAAAGGCTATAATAAAAAAAAATATATATATATATATATATATATATAACATGTTTTCTGTCCTTTTTGTGTATTACTTAATTTTAAATCTTGCTTCATAGTATTGTCATTTAAAAAATGTAATTTAAACAACAATATTGAACAAGAAATTTACTAGCTGATTTAACAAGACATAATTTTGTTAAAGTAAAACTTTAGTGTTACATTGAGTAAATTAGAATCATTTTAATTAGAATAACACAATACAAATATTTTGAGTCAATTAGTTGCAAAGAAGTTAGACTGACATATTGAAACCATGTTTTATTTACAAATATGCTTTGTGTTCATACAACATGTTCAAAGCAGTTCAGGTTTACTTGATTGGATTAGATGCATAAAGGGTGCCACGATTAAATCATGTTCATTCAACAATTTATTTTTTTTTGAGTGTACAGGGGAATTGGGAGCTAAACTGTCCGTAGTGTGGGAATGAATGAGAGTGTATGAGTGTTTCCTAGTGATGGGTTATTGCTGGAAAGGCATCTGCCGCGTAAAACATATGCTGGATAAGTTGGCGGTTCATTCCACTGTGGTGACTCCAGATTAATAAAGGGTCTAAGCTGACAATGAATGAATGAATTATGATTGTTAATGGCGTGTTTAAAAAACACGAGCATTTGAAGAACTAGATGACAAAACTGCAGCACATTTATAACTAGAACCTAAAGTTCATTGAAAAACTTTGATGTTGGCTTGAGAAAGTCAACCGTTTATGGCATTGTTAGGTGGTTGCTAAGCAGTTGCTAAATGGCAATGCTCGTGTGCATGTTTGATCAAATGCTAATACTCAGTAGGCATTTCTAGCATATGTTATTGCATTTAGATAATCATTCATAGCATGTAGCTAATCGTTATTAGCACTTGCCTTCCATTATAATCGTTACCATGCATAGTACACAGGAAGTCCCATTTGCTAGCATGAGTCAAACAAGCCAATGTCCAGGTCCCTACGATGTTCTGATGTAGAGATATTGCTATTTTTAAATGGTTGCTAGGTTATACTGTTTTATTGCTATGGGGACATGTGACAGGTTGGTGATGATACATCAAAGCTTCTTGGCAATATGAGTGATCTTAATCAACCCCGATGTTTCTATGACAGTCTTTATGAGTATCAAAAACTGGACTTGAACATTATGTATTCCTGGTGTTGGGTTGCGGCTGGAAGGGCATTCGCTGTGTAAAACAAATGCTGGATAAGTTGGCGGTTCATTCCGTTGTGGCGACCCCTGATTAATAAAGGGACTAAGGGAATAAACATTATGTAAAAAATGGCTTGCCGTATTTTTTTGAAAATACAATGCTTAATAAGTGTGAAGGTGATACATGCAAAATGGCTTGCCATATCAGTAAAAATATGGAGTTTAAGTCAAAAATGGCTTGCTATATTTTGAGAAAAATAATGCTTAAAAATTTTTATTGGAAAACTATAAGTCTGATAAACCTTAAAGATATTGCAACAAAATCTACCGCATCTTAATACAGCTTTTGGCCAAATTTGGGGCTTGTATAATTTTTTTATATGCCCGGATTATAACAATTTAATATTTAACATTTTTTATTAAAAAAATGATAAGTCTTACAGGCATGAGGAGATATAGCAACAATCTTGAATGCAGAAGGCACATTTTGACCACATTTGGGCTTTGTGGCATGAACAGCCTAGGAGGAGATACGTTTGTTTTCAAGGACAGAGTAGTATAACAGTATGTTGGTTTTCTCAAGCCAACATAAATAAACAAAACATTGATGTGTCGATGTAGGCAGTAATAAAACAATTACAACTGCGTTGTTTTGTAGTAACAGTCCTTTAAAAGAAGATGGAACTGGAAGTGCAAATTCGCAAAGTAATTCCCTGTATTTACAACTCTAAAGTCTCCTGACAAACACCTACAGTGTCCAAACATTTTTCTGGCACAGCTAAAACCACTCACACGTTTGGAAATCTACAGTAGTTCTCTTCACTTTTCTTCTTTGTCCCTTCAACAATGTTTTAAATTGAGTGTGGTAATGGTAGATAAAAAAGAGAAAAATTCCATAAGCAGACCGTCTGAAGTAAAATGTAGGTTTTAGCAGGGATTTCACAGTGGCGAAAGCTCCACACCTGCAGCAGCTCTCCACAGCGATAAGCTCGCCAGTTCAACCCCTGTGAAGCACTCGATCAGAGGACGGCCGAATCAGCTGCCAGCTTCTTCACAGAGCAGGTCAACAGACCTGAAGTCAGTGAACAACACAGCTGTGCTCTCAGCTGTTCTCCAAAACCTCCCTGGATAACAGACCTTCAATGAGCGCCGCGTGCCGAGATGTGATTAGTCTTGACAAACACTTCACTTTCCAGGTCTCGCTAGAGCAAATAAGCAGGTGGGGTTGATTTTGTGGCAACTATTACTTACTCACTTACTATATTACAGTTCTGCAAATGGCGATGCAAATAAGGGTAAAAAACATAAAACTATTTAGAATAAAATATGTTATCTGAAATCAGATGAAATACATAAATGCGTATTAGATTTTGAGCTTATTTACATCAATAATTCACTGAAGGCAATAATCATTTAATTCAGTTTGATTCAATTGATTATTGCTGTGAAAATGTTGTAAATAGGTTTCGTTAATGCAAATAAGCTGGCTTTCACTTTTTAGCTGGTCTTAGTTGGTCAGGTTGGTCTTAGCTGGTCAAGCTAGTCTTAGCTGGCTTTAGCTGGTTAGGCTGGTTTTAGTGTTGTTTTGGCTATTTTTTAGTTGTTCTCAGTTGGTCAGGTTGGTCTTAGCTGGTTTTAGCTGGTTTTAGAGGGGTTTTGGCTACTTTTTAGCTGGTCTTGGTTGGTCAGGTTGGTCTGAGCTGGTTTTAGCTGGTCAAGCTGGTCTTAGCTGGTTTTAGCTGGTCAGGCTGGTTTTAGAGGGGTTTGGCCACTTTTTAGCTGATCTTAGTTAGTCAGGTTGGTTTTAGCTGGTTTTAGCGGGTCAGGCTGGTTTTAGAGGGGTTCTGGCCTCTTTTTAGCTGGTCTTGGTTGGTCAGGTTGGTCTGAGCTGGTTTTAGCTGGTCAAGCTAGTCTTAGGTGGTTTTAGCTGGTCAGGCTGGTTTTAGAGGGGTTTGGCCACTTTTTAGCTGATCTTAGTTGGTCAGGTTGGTCTTAGCTGGTTTAGCGGGTCAGGCTGGTTTTAGAGGGGTTTTGGCCTCTTTTTAGCTTGTCTTAGTTGGTCAGGCGAGTTTTAGCTTTTCAGGCTTGTCTTAGCTGGTCAAGCTGGCTGTTCTTAACTGGTCTTAGCTGGTCAGGCTGGCTGGTCTTAGCTGGTTTTAGCCTATTAGGCTGGTCTTATCTGGTCAGGCTGGGAGACCAGCTAAAACAAGCTTGACCAGGCTGCGAGACCAGCTAAAACCAGCTTGACCAAGCTGTGAGACCAGCTAAAACCAGCCTGGTCAGAACAGCTTGACCAGTCAGGCCAGGTTGGGCGACCAGCGAAAACCAGCTTGACTTGGCTGGGAGAACAGCTACTTCCAGCTAAGACCAGCCATCCAGCTTAGGCTGGTTTTAGCTGTTTGTTTTTTTTTAGCAGGGGAATTATCTTGGTTTCAATTTGGAATAAAATTGTCTACTTTTTTGTCACTTAATTATTTAAACTTTATTTTATATCGACAAATTCTTTTGCATAAACTCATGGAACAAATGCATGCCATTTGACATCAACACTCAAGCTCACTGATTCATAAGTTAACCAGCGGAACATCTCAAACAGTAAATTATACATTTCCGTCTACATTTAAGTATGTAAGCCAACACGTTTTTCTGAATGTCAATTTCAACAGCAGCTAAAACTCAAGGTGCGATGAGACACGCATTTACACAACCGCAATCAGTTTTACCCTTTTGCTTGACACCTTTAATCTACGCTTGCAAGAAGCAGTATTTATTCTTCAGTTCCCTTAAACAAGCGAGTGAAGAAATCACTCACGTCATTTTCCCTCTTGTGATTTTAAAACCATTGACTATCGAGTCTGAGCATTGATTGTGGTCTCATGCAGTAGCTACTGTGTATTTATCCCTCACCATCTATAAGGCGAATGAAATAAGCTGAAGGAAGGAAGGTGAAGGTTTGCAATCATGGCCCGGATAAATGCCACTGGATGACAGAGATGAAATATGGGCGTCATTACTAGCGCATGGTCAAACGTGATTGGGCAGTCAATGTTTACGGCCACCCGAAATGACCTTCGTACCCTATTATCTCTCGGCCCTTTGCTGACAGCCTTGTAGAACATGCAGTCGCTGATGAGAATTGCCACTCAAGGGGTGAGACTTAAGGAAAAAATCATCAGTCATGCAAGCCACAGGTACTGTAAGAGGGGCATGAGGGACCCCTGTCTACATTGGCAAGGCTATAAGTACTCAAAAATGATACTCAAGTAAAAGTACATATACTGAGTGAAAATACCACTGTTATAAGTATGTGTCTAGGACAAAGTCAAATCAATTTAACAAGGCTATTGGTCATGTAGGCATACAGATGTTTGGTTAAAAGGAGAAAAGAATCAGTAGCAAAGGTAAAACACAATCCAACATTGATCAAAGGCACATTGCGTAATTTCCGCCACTAGATGGCAAGTATTCACAACAAACAAAGGCATAGTTTGATGACTCTGTTACTGAGTGTGGAATCGCGGGAGTTTAAATAACAATGTTTAAATAATGTGTCAATAGCCCAAATTATAATTGTGATGAAACTAAATTGAAAAATCGATATATTTATATATTAAAAGTGAAAATGTGCACTTTAACTTTGACAGCCACAGGCATCGTGGCCAAATATAATTCAGAGAGGCAATACTTTCTCATACAACCTCATTTCAGTTGTCAAGTTTTGTCAAAACACTTTATTTTGATGGTCCGTTTGTTGAATTAAGTTACACTACATCTACATGCCAATTAATTCTCATTAGATTATAAGTAGACTGTTAGGATAGGGTTAGAGTTAGTGTAAGTTGACATGTACTTGCAAAGTTTCTTACAGTCAGTTAAATGTCTGTTGAAGGAGCGGTATCAACACATATTAAGCAGACAGTCTACTAATTCTCAAATGGAACATCAAAATAAAGTTTGATGTCATATCTGTCACTGTGCTGTTCATCTGACGCAGCCAAGGCGTAGATTGAGGCACACTCTGACAGGCACTTGGAAACGGTGGGCGGGGAGAACCAGCATTAAAGGCACAGCCAACAAAAACACCTACATAATGTTCAGAGCAGAATATTCCAATATTGTGAAAGGTATAATAAATATGATGGGTGTTTTGAGCTGAATCTTTACAGACACATTCTGGAGACAATAAAGATGCATCTTAAATCTTGAAAAAGACTGTAAAATAGGTGCCCTTTAAGAATTTTTAGACAATATAGGGGTGGACTGGGAGTACAAAACAGCCCTGGCACTGTAGCTACACCAGCCTACATTACCACACCGACACAGCCCCATCCACGGACAGGCACATTTACTACTTATATTGGTGTACAGATGGTGAAGTAATATAAGCAGTATCATTTGTAATAGATATTTAAACATTTAATGTATGTGACTGGAACAAAAACAACCCATTTATAACACATTTATACATAGTCATTTCATTCATTCATTTTCTTTTTGGTTTACTCCCTTTATTAATCTGGGATCGCCACAGCGGAATGAACAACTTATCACTGGAAAACCCCTATACACACACACACAAATTCACATACATGCTCTACGGACAATTAGGCCTACCCAATTCACATTTAGACCATGTGTTTGGACTTGTGAGGGAAACCGGGATGAAACCCACGCGAACATGCAAACTCCACACAGAAACACTAACTGACCCAGCCGAGGCTCGAACCATTGTCCTATTTTCTGTAAGGTGATAGTGCTACCCACTGAGCTGCCCCCTTTCGGGACTATTTCAGTTAATTTGGTGCATTTGGCATCGTCTGATTTTAGAGCAATTTTTTTTATTTCTCTGAGCTTTTCGGCACCGCCTCTCCTTTTTTAAAGTCCATCTCTTACAATTAGCTTGTGTTGTACTTACTGTTTGTTTGACATTCTCGCCAGATCTTGATTACGTCCGCGTAACCTCTGATTGGGTCGGCCCATCTCAAAACCAGCCGGCCACTGCCGATTAGGCCAATGCTTAACATTTATTATTATTATTATTGCTATTATCACAACCCGGGCTCATTGTGGAAACGTAGCCCCGCAGACGTTTCTGCGGACCGCGATTTACATCCCGGGAGGTACGTATTCGAGCGTTTTTTGTTTTCTCGTATCCGCGAGAGGCTGCTGTGCGCACTTTTTCGCGTCTTGGGCGCCTCTCGGGAGCGCGCGCCATTCGCGCCCGCGCCGTTTTCGCGCGAAAAGCCGCCGGATCGGCCGACTCGGCTGTCCTTCTCTTCCTCCTCCTCCTTCCCTAAACCCGAGCGACGGTTCGCAAAAGCCGTCCAGAAAAAAAAAGAAAAAAAGCCCTCGTCTTCGATTTCGACCGCGTTTTCGGATCCCGCCGCGTTCTCGCCCCTTATTTTTCGGATTCTGTTTTTCGTCTTACCTGATTTCCGGAACCGCTGTTCCCTGGACTCGATCCCGGTCGTCGTCCCCGTGGCCGCGTTTGCTCGAAAAAAACTAAACACGGCCTCGCGTACCTCCGGCCACGTAAATCGCGGTCTCCAGAAACATCCGCGGGGCTACGTTTCCAGAATGAGCTTGGGTTGTATTATCATCATCATAATATTCACATTATGCAAGAGATAAAAGCTGCCTGCATGTAAAAACAATACAAATAAAAAAAATATAATAAAAATAGGCATACCGGCTCACATTTAAAAAATGGTCTGGCCCTTCTGGCATTTGCCGGAATTGCCAGATGGCCAGTCCGCCCCTGTATACAATACTATACAAAATGGCCAGTCCGCCCCTGTATACAATACTATACAAAATGGCCAGTCCGCCCCTGTATACAGTACTATACAAAATGGCCAGTCCGCCCCTGTATACAATACTATACAAAATGGCCAGTCCGCCCCTGTATACAATACTATACAAAATGGCCAGTCCGCCCCTGTATACAATACTATACAAAATGGCCAGTACGCCCCTGTAAACAATACTATACAAAATGGCCAGTACGCCCCTGTATACAATACTATACAAAATGGCCAGTACGCCCCTGTAAACAATACTATACAAAATGGCCAGTACGCCCCTGTATACAATACTATACAAAATGGCCAGTCCGCCCCTGTATACAATACTATACAAAATGGCCAGTTCACCCCTGTATACAATACTATACAAAATGGCCAGTACGCCCCTGTATACAATACTATACAAAATGGCCAGTACGCCCCTGTATACAATACTATACAAAATGGCCAGTCCGCCCCTGTATACAATACTATACAAAATGGCCAGTTCACCCCTGTATACAATACTATACAAAATGGCCAGTACGCCCCTGTATACAATACTATACAAAATGGCCAGTTCACCCCTGTATACAATACTATACAAAATGGCCAGTTCACCCCTGTATACAATACTATACAAAATGGCCAGTACGCCCCTGTATACAATACTATACAAAATGGCCAGTCCGCCCCTGTATACAATACTATACAAAATGGCCAGTTCACCCCTGTATACAATACTATACAAAATGGCCAGTACGCCCCTGTATACAATACTATACAAAATGGCCAGTCCGCCCCTGTATACAATACTATACAAAATGGCCAGTACGCCCCTGTATACAATACTATACAAAATGGCCAGTCCGCCCCTGTATACAATACTATACAAAATGGCCAGTACGCCCCTGTATACAATACTATACAAAATGGCCAGTACGCCCCTGTATACAATACTATACAAAATGGCCAGTACGCCCCTGTATACAATACTATACAAAATGGCCAGTTCACCCCTGTATACAATACTATACAAAATGGCCAGTTCACCCCTGTATACAATACTATACAAAATGGCCAGTCCGCCCCTGTATACAATACTATACAAAATGGCCAGTCCGCCCCTGTATACAATACTATACAAAATGGCCAGTACGCCCCTGTATACAATACTATACAAAATGGCCAGTACGCCCCTGTAAACAATACTATACAAAATGGCCAGTCCGCCCCTGTATACAATACTATACAAAATGGCCAGTTCACCCCTGTATACAATACTATACAAAATGGCCAGTACGCCCCTGTATACAATACTATACAAAATGGCCAGTACGCCCCTGTATACAATACTATACAAAATGGCCAGTCCGCCCCTGTATACAATACTATACAAAATGGCCAGTTCACCCCTGTATACAATACTATACAAAATGGCCAGTACGCCCCTGTATACAATACTATACAAAATGGCCAGTTCACCCCTGTATACAATACTATACAAAATGGCCAGTTCACCCCTGTATACAATACTATACAAAATGGCCAGTACGCCCCTGTATACAATACTATACAAAATGGCCAGTCCGCCCCTGTATACAATACTATACAAAATGGCCAGTTCACCCCTGTATACAATACTATACAAAATGGCCAGTACGCCCCTGTATACAATACTATACAAAATGGCCAGTCCGCCCCTGTATACAATACTATACAAAATGGCCAGTACGCCCCTGTATACAATACTATACAAAATGGCCAGTCCGCCCCTGTATACAATACTATACAAAATGGCCAGTACGCCCCTGTATACAATACTATACAAAATGGCCAGTACGCCCCTGTATACAATACTATACAAAATGGCCAGTCCACCCCTGTATACAATACTATACAAAATGGCCAGTACGCCCCTGTATACAATACTATACAAAATGGCCAGTTCACCCCTGTATACAATACTATACAAAATGGCCAGTCCGCCCCTGTATACAATACTATACAAAATGGCCAGTCCGCCCCTGTATACAATACTATACAAAATGGCCAGTACGCCCCTGTATACAATACTATACAAAATGGCCAGTACGCCCCTGTATACAATACTATACAAAATGGCCAGTCCGCCCCTGTATACAATACTATACAAAATGGCCAGTCCACCCCTATATACAATACTATACAAAATGGCCAGTTCACCCCTGTATACAATACTATACAAAATGGCCAGTTTACCCCTGTATACAATACTATACAAAATGGCCAGTTCACCCCTGTATACAATACTATACAAAATGGCCAGTACGCCCCTGTATACAATACTATACAAAATGGCCAGTCCGCCCCTGTATACAATGCTAAACAAAACAAATGTAAATCCTAGTACTTTCAATTGTAAAGACTAATAAAAAATGCAGTATTTTGTTTAGAAAGGTATACAAGTAACAGAGTAAAAGTACTCCATCTCCAAAAGTAACAGTCAAGTACAGTAATGATGTAAACTGACTCAAGTTTTTTACACCCCTGTCCACTGGCACTGCCTGTGCTCCATGTGTCTCGGTGAACACAGCCAGACGTGTGGAATAATGAACAAGCCTGTCACTGTTTCAGGACCTTAAATTAGCATTAGCGGAAAGGGCTTTCTCTCACACACACAACACACACGTTATCTAGCCGACTCCAAAGTGATGACTCAAGAGATGGCCAATGTTACACCTAATTTACATGAGTCGAATGAAATGATGGAGCCCTCTTATAAATATAAAAAAGTGCGTGGCACAGTGCAGTCCGTTGTCTTAAATCGTGACTGTCGGATTGTGGAGCTATTTTTAGGCAGTTAGGAGAAGGTGCTGCTAAACTGACAGCAAGAAGAGTTTGTTTGGACTGTAAAGTGTAACAGAGATGATCCATCTGTCTTCGAAAATGGATTCGGGTGTCTGATATTGCCCTACATTTCGACATCCCTTGAAGGGGAAGCAGGTTTTAGCACTTACTGCATGAAAGACATTTGAGTGCTTGATACAAAAGCAATGCCAGGGCAATCTTTATGTACGTAGCATGTTGCTATGCGGTTGCTAGGGTGTTTTGAAAGTGGTCACATTGCATAAATTGCTTTGATGTCTACCTTGTAAGATGAATCTAAATGTTTTTCCTTTTATTTATTTATTTTTTTTTTTATGTAAGCTAGCTGGGTTTCATTCCTAACACTGGCCACTTTATTAGGTACACCTATCCAACTGATCTGTAAGGCAAAATTCTAGTCAGCCAATCACATGGCTGCAACCTAATGCATTCAGGCATGTAGACGTGGTTAAGAGGATCTGCTGCAGTTCAAACTGAGCATCAGAATGTGGAAGAAAGGTGATTTAAGTGACTTAAAATGTGACGTGGTTGTTGGTGACAGACGGGCTGGTCTGAGTACTTCAGAAACTGCTGATTTATTGGGATTGTCACGCACAATCATCTCTAGGGTCAACAGTGAATGAAACTGAGGCTACCATTCACACAGGCTCACCAAAATTAGACAATAGAAACGTTGCCTGGTCTGATGAGTCTCAATTTCTGCTGCAACATTTAGATGATAGGGTCAGAATTTGGCAACAAAAACATGAAATTATGGATCCATCCTGCCTTGTATCAACGGTTCAGGCTGGTGGTGGTGTACTGTTGTGGGGGATATTTTCTAGGCACACTTTGGGCCCATTAGTACCGATTGAGCATCGTGTCGAGTCGACACCACACCTGAGTATTGTTGCTGACCATGTCCATCCCTTTATGACCACAGTGTACCCATCTTCTGATGGCTACTTCCAGCAGGATAACGCGCCATGTCATTAAACACGAATCAACTCAGACTGGTTTCTTAAACATGAAAATGAGTTCAATGTACGCTAATGGCCACCACAGTCACCAGATCTCAATCCAATAGAAAACCTTTGGTATATATTTAAAATCTTAAAAATCTTAAAATAACTAGGTTAATTGGGTTAACTAGGCAGGTTAGGGTTAGGGATTAGGCAAGTTATTGTAAAATGATGGTTTGTTCTGTAGACAATAGAAATCATTCTATAACTTAAAGAGGCTAATAATTTAGACCTAAAAATCATATAAAAAAATTTTAAACTGCTTTTGTTCAATCTGAAATAAATGAAATGATACTTTTTCTACAAAAAAAAAAATATCCGAAATACACTGAAAATGTCCTTGCTTTAGACCTCATTCAGAAAACATTTAAAAAAGAAAACAATATTCAAATTGTGGGGTGGGGTGGGGGGGGCTAATAATTCTGACTTCAACTGTATGTTTGACTGTATATGTGTCTGACTGTAGTATTGCTAACACAGTAGCCAAAAGTAAACAAGGCAAGCATAATGGAGACAGCAGACTCGTCTAATATGCATCATTTTCGGTATGGCTGAGTTTGTAAAAGCATGTTTAAAATGGATTTCTTAATGAATATTATAAGGAATTTAGCATTTACATCACTTGTTTCCCATGTGATACTTGAAAATGCTCATTAACCACAGGGTGACAAAAACCCAGCTACACAGCCACTGTGCAAAAAATAAAAATTTCTTAACATTGTTTTTTTTTGTGTGTGTGCGTGTGTGTGTGTGTGTGATTTGCGCACAGACTATTCGTAGAAGACAATTTTATATGTATGGAAATATATGGTTTTCCAAAGTAGGTGTGCCCCCGAACCCCGACCCTATACCTCAGTGGAGGATGAGAATATCATAGTGAAATATTGACCTTATTCTAAAATGCGGAAGTGCGCCTGTTTTCGCGATTGTCTTAGAACTTCCGATTCAGTCGCCTATGGGAGAAATGACTAGGAATAATAAACGGCAGAAAACGATCAAACTACTTGCTCTACAAACAAGTGTTTGCATGACTATACAGACCAAGTACAATAATATAATAAGGAAATATCAGTTTGCAACATCAAACTGCAAAACAAGCAGATTTTAATGTCTAAAAATGAATGGAAGCGAATGAGACTGGAAGTCTTGAGCCAAAAAGATTCAAATGGCTGCGCCCGCTCGTCGGCGAAGAATAAGGTGAATACAATAGGAGTTGTAAATATTCTAACCAAGAATTATTAATCTATTTAAAATGAGTTATTTATAATTATTAACTGATTACATTATCTTTTATTGATGTTTTACTAAGTCAAAAACATACGGCACAAATTATCAATCTATCTATCTATTCGTCCGTCCGTCCGTCTGTCAATCTATCTATCTATCTATCTATCTATCTGTCTGTCTGTCTGTCTATCTATCTATCTATCTATCTATCTATCTATCTATCTATCTATCTATCTATCTATCTATCTATCTATCTATCTATCTATCTATCTATCTATCTATCTATCCATAGAACTGCGTCTTTAAATGTATTAGCGCAGCATTTACCTCATTCTTGATCTCAAATTATCCCTTCTTTTAAAGGATAAATTATTTAAATGAACAAGCTTGTAATAATGAAAGCACGAATTATGAAAATGAATTATGTATTGTTTGCTAAGATCGGTCAGCGTTTTAAAGCTGCAGTTATGGGGCACTGTATTATAGCCCTATAACAAGCATTTACAGCACATTAAACTCAAAATCTGATGCATTCTCGATGAGTCACGACCCTTTTTTTAATCAGCAGGTTATTTATTTTTTATATTTGCACTCGGTGCTCTGCAAATGCACTGTGAAGCCTTGTAAAACATCTCAAGGATCCTCTTGGCTTTATAGCTCATACAATTTCAGCATGCTTGGAAAGACCCTCTTCTCATGGGGACAATACGCCTTCAGAGCAGCAGAGAAGCTAAAAACAATATCAGTCTGTTTCATCAAGGTCCACATCTGCAGTCTTAAAGAAACACACTGGACATTTAAAGCTTTGTGTCAATGTACTGAAAGCAATGTATATATGCAGCATGCTATAGAGAACTACCATGAACAGACCATTAAAGGGATAGTTCACCCAAAAATGAAAATTTGGTCACCACTTTTTCAAACCTACTTGAATATCTTTTTTTAAAGACATTTTGAAGAAACTAGTAGCCCCTGATTTTCATTATATATGAGTACGTGTGACGAACAACCGTATAAGTCCGAAAAATAAAAGAACCATGTGACATTAATCAGACCTACTCATTTTTTTTTTTTTACGTTTTTTTTTATATATATATATATTTTTGTGTGATTTTTTGCGATAAAACTGACAAATTTTGTGGTTGTAAATCCCAAAAATTTAAGGAAATTTCACAGTAAAAAAAAAAAAATATATATATATATATATATATATATATATATATATATATATATATATATATATATATATATATATACACACACACACATAAATAAATTATATATAAGTATTAGCCTACTGTGTTAGATGTGCAATCTGAAACTATGACAAATCATAAAAATAAAGCTTCCTAATTTTGATATCTTGTCAAGACAAAATCTGAAACGGTAGATATTAAGCCAAAGGAAGGTTGTACTACTCTTATTTTTATCCACATTCTTACTTTCTCTCAGATTTCACTGCCCGGAGCATCTGCCATAGTCACACATAAGACATGTGTTAGGGCTTCCCCTACCATAATACACCTAAAACATAGATTGATGTAAAACTCGTCAATGGCAGGGAAGCGTTTTCTCTTGTTAACTGCAGCGAAAGAGTTAAATGAAATAATTTATCAGTTTACCGCACATCATAATAACAGTCATACATTTGGGCACAAATAATGTCCTTCAATTCGGTAGCTACCAACGGCCATCACCCTTGAACCAATCTTATCTCCACTTTTATATTCCATTGCTCCGTTTGCTCCAACTTTCTTTTGCAGTCTGAAGCACGCCAATTGCACAAAACGCCTAATTCGCGCCACAAATCTTGACCAATCAAATGATTTCTAGTATCTGACATGCCCCTCCGCCTTCAAGACTTCCTCATTTGTTTTTTTGTTTTTTTCATTTGATGCACTTCATCTCTCACTGGCAGAGCTGTGATAAAAAAAAACTAAATACAGTTGGCAGTTTTTTTAAAAGGGAGGAGCTACTAAATGTCCCACCCTCACTTCATATTTCAGTTAAGATCACATTAAACATAAAAAATGCACATTTCAAAGCTCTTCATGGGACCTTTATGCGTGAATAAATGGAAAGTAATCTATAACATTTTCTACACAATATTTTACTAAATGCTGCACACATACAGTTGAAACCAGAAGTTTACATACACTGCATAAAAAGGTACATAACCATTTTAAAAAGTCAGATGTTAATGTGACTAAATTTTTCTCTTTAGATTAAGTTAGGATTATCAAATTTGTTTCCATTATGCTTAATAGCAGAATAATGAGAGAGATATTTTTGGAGAATTTGTTATAACTTTTCTTGAAAGTCAAAAGTTTACATACAAAAAGATTATCATGCCCCTGAAAAAGCTCAGATGATGATGATGTCGTCTAATTTACAACATTTGAGTTTATTGGAGGCACAACTGTAGAATAGTTTTTAAGGAAAACCTCAAACACACTGCTTCCTTGTGTGACAACATGGGAAAATCAACAAGCCAGAATCAACAAAAAAGCCGGATTACTTGCTAAATTACACTGGGGAAAAGAATCATTTTTGGAGACATGTCCTGTGGTCTGATGGAACTAAGATTGAACTGTTTAGCCATAATGGCCGGTGTTACATTTGGAGGACAAAGAGAAAGCTTACAAGCCTAGGAACACCATCCCATTGTGAAGTATGGGGGCAGCAGCATAATGTTGTGGGGCTGTTTTGCTGCAGGAGGGACTGGTCCACTTTACAGCATAGATGGCATCAGGAAAAAGAACATTATGTAGAAATACTGAAGCAACATCTCTAGAAATCAGCCAGGAAATTAAAACTTGGCCACAAATGGGTTTTCCAAACAGACCATGACCCTAAGCATACTGACAAATTAGTAAAAATGTGCTTTAAGGGCAACAGAGTGATTGTTTTGGAGTGGCCATCATAAAGTCCTGATCTCAATCCTACAGAAAATTAGTAGGCAGAGTTAAAAAAGCTTGTGGGAGCAAGACAGCCAACAAATCTGACACAGTTACACCAATTATGTCAGGAGGAATGGGGCAAAATTCCTGCAAACTATTGTGTGAAGCTTGTGGAAGGATATCCTAAACATTTGACCAAAGTTGTACAGTTTAAAAGCAAAGCTAAAAAATCCCAAGGAACTGTATGTAAACTTTTGACTGTCTAGAAATTAATAAAAAAAAAAAAAAAAAAGATGCTTCTTATTATTCTGGCTTTTAGCAAAAGTAAATCATTTAGATAATCCTAACAGACCTAAAATAGTAAACGTTAAGTATGATTTACCATCAGACATTTTTTTTTTAAATGGTTATGTTCCTATTTCTAGAGTGTATGTAAACTTCGGGTTTCAACTGTACATGAGAGCTTAAGAGGATAATCTTATATCAATGTCATAACTGTTTGAATGAGATAAACCAATTGGCAAAATCTTTGCATATAACACCACACGCAATGGCATACAAAACTGATTCAAAATTCAAATCATAAAAGGATATCAATTTCTATGAATTTTATAATTTGGTGTGTACTGGTTGGCTGAATGATCTCATCTAGTATAAGAATTACACTTTAGTTATATTTTATGCTCAACTCACACAAGAAAATATCAGTAACACTTTACTTAAAGGGGTCTTCATACACATCTATAATAGCTTCATGGCGATCATGTTTATGACAGATTTATGACAAGTTGTGTTGTCTCGGTCATGTTAAGTTGTGATGAAAATGGACAAAGACAGGTTGTGATGTGTTTGTTTCTGTTAAGTTGTCATAAAAAGCAATGCCTTCTTTGCAATTAAAATGACATAACTGAGCGACAGACACTAAATGACAGTCATAAGCAGGCATCAAAATCTCATTCACAGCTCATAATTATAAAGGTTTTGTAATCCTTATATCTGGCTGTTTACACACCAGTCTCTCCAATATCATAAATAAACGCAGGTTATCAGGGTGACAATTTTTTTCTTTAATCTGGAGCATCGACATAACATTCACAAACAGCATTACAACAGCATTGCTTCTGCCAAACTTTTCTCCACTTCCTTTCTTTTTCTCTCTCTCCTGCTTTCCGGTGTACTTCCCTTAAAGGAGCAAGAGCACAACAATAACTTTCACATCTAGCACCTATTAAACTTTGCACCAGACATATAGAAAGTAAATCTTTCTAAGTAGATGCAATAACATTTATACATTGAAGTATTACTTAACAAAATATAAATTAAAATAATGAACACCCGCTTTAAGTAAAGTGTTACCAAAATATCTGTTTAAATCTGGATACATAAAAAGACATCAGAGCTTATTGAAGAGCTTTTCCAGTAAAACACATTAGAAATTGCTTGTTATCTGATAAAAGTGATGCACGTTTAGTCATTTGATGCATGTTGTATGTTATACCTATGTCTATTGTGCTGTTCAATCTGCTTGTTGCCAAAGATAGCTAAACATATGATGCGTGTCTTTGAACAATCTTCATTCACACATGACAGAAAATGAACCTGGAATTGCAAAACAGAACTGAATGCACCGATTAAATGAATGAGCCAAAAGAACAGAGCAAACTTTATTACGCGTCCTTGCATACTAGTTTGGATAGCCCGGTGTGAACCAGACACCTACTGATCCTCTCTGCCATTGCCACCGCTGGATTGTGTTCACACAGTGGTTTTTGTTTTTGAATCAGAGTGACAGCTGTTTACGCCTGTGGCTAGATTAATGACAGCACAGGAGAATACGGTGAAGCAGTTGGATACCTTTGTTTACTTGCCTCACGATTGCACTTTGAATTTTAACAAGTTATAGCTTAGTGTTTAAAGTGCCACACACGGAACGAAAAGCTGCATTTATTAGCCACAAATGCAATGGCTAAAAAGAAGAGAATTGAGCCAGCTCCTGCTGAGTACAAGTGGATATATAGTTCTTAGCTGATTAAAAACACCATCATGCGGATGCAAAAACAAGCTAACAATGCTGTTTTTAACAAAATATATCACATTTCATAGCTATTTACAATATTGTTTTCTGTTTGTTTGGTTTTCAGATGAATTCTTAAAGATGACAGTTAGAAAAAACAACGTCCGTCTATCTGTTCATCCATCCATCCATCCATCCCCACCCACCCATCTACCTTTCTATCCATCCATCCATCCCTCTTACTATCCATTTATCATATAGTTCCCAAGTGATTTTTACAGAGCAAAAGTTAGTTATAATGACATTTATTTTGGTTTTGCCATGAAAGCACGTGCTATTTTACTAGTTCTTTTGCAAGGTGCTAGTATTAGTACATTTAAAAAGTGCTATTTAAAGGCTTAACTAGGTTAATTCAGCAAGTTATGTTAACTAGGCAAGCCATTAGTTTGTTCAATAGCCAATCAAAAAATAAACTGATCAAATAATATTGACCTTAGCCAAGCTATAATATAATATAATATAATATAATATAATATAATATAATATAATATAATATAATATAATATAACATCATATAATATAACATCATATAATATAATATAATATAATATAACATCATTTAATATAACATAACATAATATAATATAATATAATATAATATAATATATTATAATATAATATAATATATTATAATATAATATAATATAATATAATATAATATAATATAATATAATATCATTTAATATAATATCATTTAATATAATATCATATAATATAATATAATATAATATAATATAACATAATATAATATAATATAATACAATATAATATAATATAATATAATATAACATAATATAATATAATATAATATAATATAATATAATATAATTTAATATAATATAATATAATATAATACAATATAATATAATATAACATTATATAATATAATATAATATAACATCATATAATATAACATCATATAATATAATATAATATAATATAATATAATATAATATAATATAATATAATATAATATAATATAATATAATATAATATAATATAATATAATAAAACATCATATAATATAATATAATATAATATAATATAATATAATATAATATAATATAATATAATATAATATAATATAATATAATATAATATAATATAATATAATTAGATCGCTTTTTTTTTTAATTATCAGTCCAGGAGGAGGCACTGATCGACAACAGTATTAGTTCAAAGACATTAAAAGCAAATAAATTAGGTGAAAACCAGGGCTTTACATTAACTTTTTTAATCACCGGCCACTGTGGCTAGTAGTTTTCCAATGTTACTAGCCACTGAGAATTTTCACTAGCCACAATTTTGTTGTTGGAAAAATATTTTTATATGCATAAATTTGATGTCGACATGCTAAAATTACTTGATTTAAATTTTGTGTTATATCCACATGCCTCCTCATTTATTTCACTTTTTGTGTGTCGAGTATGAGTTAGCTCAATGAGCATGAGCAGGTCATGGTTTCATAGTGTTATATGGCAATTAGTTTTTATTTCACATTACTTTCTTAGGGCTCAAAATGTACCAAAATGATCTCTATAACAATAACAATAATTATTTCTAAGCCACAAATTTTTTAATTTGTTAAAACAAGCAAAATATAGCTGTATACTAAACTTTTTATTTAACAAAACATTTCTTAAAAAATAAAGAAAAGCAATTGACTTTTAAAAAATAACTATTGTCATGTATCAAAAATATGCACAGTAATCTGTTGTGGCTAAAGATCTCTCGGATCACCAGTTAACTGCACATAAATGGAGAGTAAATCTCCTATTAAAGCAATGTTGTAAAAAAAATAATAGTTAAACCATTTTAACAAAAATAAAAGCAAATAAAACCGTAAGCTAATGAAAGCAGGTGAAACATACAGTGTGTGATAATGAAAGGATGATCACATACTCACGGTAAACTTTAGGCCATTTAATAATCTGTTCAAAGTGAAAGCAACCGATGATGCTTACAAAAAGACACATTTTGAGCTCTTAAAAGCATCAGGACTGCGGGAGCATGTTCATCACTATTTGTCTAGTTTATTTGAAAGAGAACCGATGACAGTTGCGTTTCCAGAACCTGTTCCAGACACAGTTGCTTCACAATTCGGGAGCGCGTACGCGTTAAGCAGTCGCGCGCATCACATCAGCTGTTAGCGCGAATGCTCATCATCCTCTCATTCGGTATTCATTTGCTTTTGCATCTGTCCAATCAGCGCAGAAAAGCTTCGCACTAAGGAGGGGTTTGGGAACAAATAAATCACTGAATGATTCATATGGGAGTCGTTGGGATAATTAGGTAAAAATAAATACATATTATAAGACCATGAAAGTTGTTTTTTTTTGACCTTGCATGCATATTAGACTGTAGTTGGAGACCCTTACAACCAAAATATGACCCTATTTCATGTATAATAGGGGCTCTTTAATAATTCATATCAGTGAATTCCAACATCAACATATTGAATGATCAAGATCATTTGCCTTAATAGTCCATCTGAGGTGAGTGTGTTTTTCTAGGTGTATTAAGTTCTGCGCGTACAGTAGATGACAAACATAATTCCCGTGGGTGGAATCTGCTGGCTGGAGAGTAAATTATCATTGCCATTGACAGCATGCAACAGACGCGGCAGAGAGATGTTAGATTCTAAAATCAAAAAGGAGACTTTTATCAGATGTCTTTTTTTTTTTTCCAAATCGCAACACGCAGCACTTAATACCCTGTATACTCCCAACCACACTTCACTTGTATCTTTTTAATATCAAAGGCATGACATTTGCATCTACTTTGAATAGCATTTAATGTGAGTTTATGTTCTGGATAAAAGCACACAAAGGTATCGGCTCCCTGTTGGTCAGAGATCCGAGCTTCGCATATTTCCCTTTTCACAATGACACCGAAATAAATTATTCATACCATTCAAATCTCACAAACAAGCTCAACCCTTCCTAATCAAATATTCCATGTTTGTGTCCGTAAAAAAGATGTTTGATGCAGGCCTAGTCTTGTAATAGGGTTATACATCATGTTTGGCAATGCATTCCAACAGCGCAATCTATCACAAAGAATCACGCTGCTGTATTATTTACAAACGTATGATTTAAAAGTCTAAATTCCACCCAGAAGAGAAATTATGACTGGCAGTTTTGTTTGTGTCACATAATTGTCTACCGAGTCAAGCAAACAAAAACATCTTAATGGAATGATTGCCCCGTTCTAAAGCATTTCCCTTAAACATTTCTCTCAAAACTCAACACTCATTTCGTCTGCAGAGCTTGACCTGGAGGAAGGGAAACCTCACCGAAAATGGAATTATCAAAATCAGGAAGCTGAGCAGGACTTTTAGCCAGAGGGGGAAGCTGATGGTCAGGCTCAAGCTCAGTAATCGGAATATTATTCAAGTCACAATGATGATCGCGGTGACATGAAAAATGAGATGCCAAGAGGCGAACGCATGAGCTCTAAATCACCAAAGAGGCTTTTCCAACGTACAGTTTATAAAACAACACCTATATACTTTGAAGCAACACACTGTTCCGATCTAATTAAAAGGTCAAAAGGAATCTAATGATTTAATGAGATAAAATAAACACACACACACACACACACACACACACACACACAGTCAATGCTGGAAGGGTGTTGTTATAGGGTTTCTAAATAAGGATTGAATCCAATTCATTCTAGAATGAGGCTAGGCTGTTGCTATAGGCTAATGTGGTTGTCATGATGTTGCTATGTGTTTTCTAAATGTTTAAAGAGCACCTATTATGCATTATAAAAGGTCAAATTTTGGTTGTGAGGGGCTCCAACAACATGGATGCTTCCTGCCTTGTATCAACGGTTCAGACTGATGTTGGTGGTGTAATGGTGTGGGGGATATTTTCTTAACATGCTTTGGGCTCATTAGTACCAATTGAGCATTGTGTCAACCCCACAGCCTACCTGAGTATTGTTGGCGACTATGAACATCCCTTTATGACCACAGTGTACACTCTCGGAAAAAAATGGTACCATCCCAGGTAGCAAAGAATTCTGGCCCAGATTTGGCATAAAATTGGCACAGCAGGCCTTTATCCGGCACTGGCATACAGCATGTGGGCCAAACATGGCCCTGGTTTGGCAGAGGTTGCACTGTCTTTAAGGCGGCACACAATACTTGGGCCAGATGTCAAATGTAGTATTTGGCCAAGACGTTAATAATCGATGTCATGTGAGTCTGGCCTGTCTTGACCCACATTTAAATACATTTTTATTATTTTCAAATGAAGAAATTAAAAATCTACCAATCAGGTTGCTTTTAGAAAAAGCACACCCATAGCACGCCTAAAGCGCAATGATTCATGGGTTTATCAATTTCATTGCAATCGTAAAACACCAACATAGTTGAAGTGAGAATTATTTGCCCCCCTTTAATTTTATTTCTTTTTTAAATATTTCCTAAATGATGCTTAACAGGGCAAGGACATTTTCGCTGTATGTCTGATATTATCTTTTTGTTCTAGATAAAGTTTTATTTGTTTTATTTTGGCTAGAATAAAAGCAGTTTTATTTTTTTAGAAACCATTTTAAGATCAAAATTATTAGCCCCTTTAAACTATATGTTTTTTTTTTTTTCGAAAGCCTACAAAACAATCCATCATTATACAATAACTTTCCTAATTACCCTAATCTGCCTAGTTAACCTAATTAACATAGTTAAGACTTTAAATGTCACTAAGCTGTATAGAAGTGTCTTGAAAAATATCTAGTAAAATTTTATTTTAATAATAATATCATGGCAAAGATAAAAATAAATCATCATTAGAAATGGGTTAATAAAAGTATTGTTTAGAAATGTGTTAACAAAAAAATCTTCTCTCCGTTAAACAGAAATTGGGTGAAAAAATAAACAAGGGGTCTAATAATTTAGGGGGCTAATAATTCTGACTCCAACTGTATATGGCCCAGTTCAGGCCCAGTTAGGGTATTTAAACTTGGCTGAGACTTGGCCCGGATATGTTCCATGTTTGGCCCTTGTCTGGAAGCCAGATTTGGTCCAGTCATGTACCGTAATTCACTGCGACATGTGGGCCAAGCAAAAGCTGATTGTGTGGGCGAGAGGTGGACCAGAGATATTGTGCTACATGGAATATGTTGTGCTAAAGAAGACAAAAACCCTTGTTTCTAGGGTAGTACCTTTACACACAAAGTCTAACTGACTATAAACAACTAGAGCATCTTACCTTAGCTATCTTCGTGTTGAAGAATCCCCCCTTCCACCCCTTTTTTTTTTTTCCTTGACAGGGCGACATGGCGGCTCAGTGATTAGCACTGTTGCCTCACAGCAAGAATGTCACTGGGTCAAATCTTTACCTGGCCAAGTTGACATTTCTGTGTGGAGTTTACATGTTCTCCCCGTGCTCGCATGGTTTTTCGCCGGGCTCTCCGGTTTCCTCCCACAGGCAAGACATGTGACAAGCAAATGAAGCAAACCAAATTGACGCCATATAAGATCACTTAATCAGTAGTACATCTATCCACAGTAATTCCTCATTCCTATTCACCATAACAAGCGAGGGAGTTCTCGAGAAATAGTGGAGCTCAAACTCACCTCTCGCCCTAAAACGGGAGGGAGCCCTGGCTCGATGATCTCATGAGCTCAGGACTCTCTCCAGGGACAGCATGCCAAGCACGCTCTATATTCAATCATTAGCTAAGGGTGAACTCTTGAAAAAACCTGCAGATACAATATTGTACCTTCATCAAAGGGACAAATGTGGTACAGATGTGATACTTGAAGGTACCACTACAGTGAAACAGTCAAAAATATCTATCAGACGATCCTTACCTCACTATAAATAACCAGACTTTTCTCATCTCAATATCTTCGTCTTGAAGAAACCTCCCCACCAAACCCTACTTTCCCTCATTTCAAACGGGCGACACGGTGACCAATGATAAGCGCTGTTGCCACACAGCAAGAATGCTCCTGGTTTAATTCCCTTTCAAACCAGGTGACATTTCTGTGCAGAGTTTTGCTCATTCTCCCCGTGCTCGCGTGGGTTTTCCCCAGGTCCTCCGGTTTCCTCCCACAGTTCAAAAACAAGCACCCTAAACAATTAATCTAAAATATTTTGCCCAAGCTCTGACTACACCTTCTCAGCATCTATATCTGACACTTACTATACTTGCTACAATAAGCAGGAGGGGGAGTCATTGAGATCTACCTGAGCTCAAACTCCCCTCTCGCCCTGCGATGGGGGGAGCCCAGGGCTCGAGGTTCTTATAAGCTCAGGACTCTCTCCCGGGACAGCATGCCAAAAAAAACTTTATTATCAATCATCAGCTTAGTGTGAACTCTTGAAAAATAGAATTATGCTAAAGTATTGTAAAGAGATATGCACAATGTTTAATTATTTTTAAAATACTAAAATTTCTGCATGAACGCTTTGCATATGCAGGACTTTTGCCAGCTCACTTGCGCAGTTGAAAGCAAACGCCAAAAGAAGCAGATATCAATAATGAAACTGTATTTATCAGAAAATGCTCACCAAATGTTTATTAAAAATGCCTTAAACGTTTAAACTTATAGTTTCGTTTCACCAGTTGTGTTGTGTTATAGAACTTAATTAATGTTTATAAGTTTCTTTAATCACATGCTTTTAAATGATGATTTATGTTTTAATATGGAAATTAATCATAAAATCAATTTGACTGTCCAGTGATATTTATTGTCATACATAATGTAATAAAGAAGGAGGTGTCCATGTCATAGAGCCTAAATCATCTCAGACTGGTTTCTTGAATGAGTTCACTGTACTCAAATGGCCTCCACAGTCACCAGATTTCAATCCAATAGAGCACCTTTGGGATGTGGTGAAACGGGAGATTCACATTATGAATGTGCAGCCAACAAATTTTCAGCATCTGCATGATGCTATCATGTCAATATGGAGCAAAATCTCTGAGGAATATTTCCAGTACCTTGTTGAACCTATGCCCAAAAGAACTGAGGCAGTTCTGAAGGCAAAAGGGGATGCAACCCAGTACTAGTAAGGTGTACCTAATAAAGTGGCCAGTATTTGTTTTATTAGTATAATGTTACATTTTGTTTTCTTGTTTGTTTCCCCTCAGTTATTTTAATAATAACAATTACGAAACAAAGGCAAGACATAGCTCCACATTTCTTTTGGCAACCCAAACTGCCAATATTTTCAGTCATGTGACCAATACTATTTTTATCCTCTGATTCATCTCCTTATAAATGCTTTAAGCAAATCAGTGAATCACTCAGTATCAATTCATAATTTCTCATTAGACACCACAGTGTGTTGCATGGCATCATCCTTCAGTGGAAGTCATTTATAATAAGATCTACAGCTTACAACACGAGGGAGGGAGGCTTTTCTTGGAAATTAAATAAATGCATGCTTAGGCAATCCAGAACAGACATGACAGCAATAAACACACACACACACACGCACGCACGCACGCACGCACGCACGCACGCACGCACGCACGCACGCACGCACGCACGCACGCGCACACACACACACACACACACACACACACACACACACACACACACACACACACACACACACACACACACACACAGTTGAAGGTGGAATCTGAGCTAAATCCAGAGAAATGAAGAGTCCTGAGTTTGGACTCTTTTGACTTGGACTAACAAGCAACCTCCCAGAGCACCCTAGCAACTGCATAGCAACACAGTGAAAAAGCTTTGGGAGGCAACAGTGTGGTGATGCCACAGAAAGTCTGCACAGGTATAAGCACCACTCGCTTATTCTGCAGAAAATCTCATTTTTGAGTTTCTGCTGATAACTCCAGCTCGAACACATTCCAGCACTCAAAAAAAAAAAAAAAAAAGCCCAAAAACGTTTAGCAGTACATTAAATATCTGTATTGTTCAAAATCATGTGCTGGAAGTACCATAACATCCTTCCTTTATTCTTTAAAACCCTGAAATCACAGGAAATGTTCATCTAAGTCGGCCAAAACACTTCATTATAGCTGGAAGATTTCTCAGAAGACACTTAAAGTTAATAGTGGAGCCTTTTAGACTTAATGACTTTTTTTCAGAGGGAAATGTTTGAAGGTACTCTGGATTGAACACAATATTTGTAATCGCCCATTTCCACTGACTGAAACTGTACGGTATGGGTCGGTACGGGTCACCTTTGTCAGGCTTGCATTTCCACTGCCTAAAGGGTACCAAGGTGGGCGTGGTGTACGACAAAGTTTCAGTCGACATCATTCTCACTCGAGGAAATGTCAAAGTAAAGCTGTATGAGTCGTTTACGAGAAGCACTTCTCACAAAACAGATGCTTTATACACATAAATACTTGTGTATCACAATTTGCCACTCCCCGCCTGGAATTTGCCAAAAGGCATCTGAAGGACTCTCAGCACATAAGAAACTAAATTCTCTGTTCTGATGGGACTAAAATTGAACTCTTTGGAACGAATGCCAGGCTTTATGTTAGGAGAAAACCAGGCACCACTCATCCCCAGGCTAAAACCATCCCTACAGTGAAGCATGTTGGTGGCAGCATCATGCTGTGGGGATGTTTTTCAGCAACAGGAATTGGAAGACTAGTACAGTCTACAGAGACATCCTGAATGAAATCCTGCTTCGGAGTGCTCTTGACTTCAGACTGGGGCGACGGTTAATCTTCCAGCAGGACAATGACCCAAAGCACACCACCAAAATATCAATGGAGTAGCTTCACAACAACTTAGTAAATGTCTTGGAGTGGCCCAGCCAGAGCCCAGAGCTAAATCCTATTGAACATCTCTGGAGAGATCTAAAAATGGCTGTATTGTTGTTTCCCATCAAACCTGATAGAGCTTGAGAGGTACTGCAAAGAGGAATGGGCAAGAATTCCCAAAGACAGGTGTGCCAAGCTTGTGGCATCCTATTCAATAAGACTTGAGGCTGTAATTGCGGCCAAAGGTGCATCAACAAAGTATTGAGCAAAGGCTGTGAATACCAATGTACATGTGATTTTTCAGGTTTTTTACTTTTAATAAATTTGCAACAATTTCAAAAAATCTTTATTCACATTGTCATAATGGGGTATTGTGTGTAGAACTTTTAGCAAATAAATAATTTTGGAATAAGCTGTAACATTAAATAATGTGGAAAATTTAAGCGCTATGAATATTTTCCGGATGCTCTAGCTAGGCCTGTATATACTCTTTGCTAGTGCTATTAGTGCATTCAAAAAAGTTTGTACACATGGATATATTGGAAAAAAAAATGTTTATTACATGCCACCTTTTCTTCCATTTTTTCAGCCAGTTTCCTAAACTTTCTCCCCTTCATACACAAAACGTTTGGAACTCTATCAAATCTGTTTGGCATATCTTATTTAGACCAATTTAAACAATTATAAACAACATAAAACAGACACATCTGATGTTCTGATAGCAATTCCTAAGTAGAAGTATGACTTTCTGCCCTCCATTTGAATTTCACAAGCCATCAAAAACAACCTATATACTTAACCACGCCCCTCTTACCATTAGATTTCTATGGAGAATGACATGTAAAAGAAAGTCCCGCCTCCTAAATAATATTCAGTTTGATTTGATTTGATTAGTTTATTTTCGAACAAAAATATGATACATTTACAAATGTCATTAACAAAAAGAAATACATTTCAACATGGTCGAAAATGGAGCGGGATGAAGCATAAGCTTATTATTCTCCCACCCCATTACTAGGCCCACACGGAATCTGCGCGCACAGAATTCTGCAGATTTTTCACAAATTTTCCGCAGAATTTTGCAGATTTCTGCAGATTTTTAGCCTATCATTAATTCTGATTATTTACTTGAGTAAATGTGTAAATCTGAATTTATTCAGTTTTTATTCAGTAATTTATTACTTTTTATTTAATATATTAAGATGTAAGTTATGATACTCCGCTGGATACTTCCAATATTATTCCGCAGAAATCCACAGATTTTCACCAAAATTCTCCGCAGAAATAGCAAAAAACGTCCGCAGATTCCGTCTGGCCCTGCCCATGACCCCATACATCATTCGTTTATTACTTCAACTTATTTATTCTTTTACCCATCTCTTCTTTTTACATGAAACAAATTTAATCATTTTGATACACATTGGTACCTTTTAATCGTCTGCCCTGCTTCAACAGTTCTAATTTGCATCTCCGATTTGCGAAACGAAAGATTATAGCTGGTTTGTCCAATTTGTTCCTCCGTGGAAAAGGGTGACAAGTCTCTACAGTACGGTTTCAGTCAGAAGGGCATCAACACACTGGAATAAAACTCTCAGCTATTTTCAATTAACATTCGATTCACATGGACTTTCAGAACACTCCATGCTCATGCTCAACATAAACATGTGCAATTCAAAAGCTGCACAGTGTACGGTTCTTCACACTGCTGAACCGCAAGGTCAAAGCAGGACCCAGCGACGTGAAGACGCTCTTATTTCTCTAAATGATTAGGCTGTTTGTGCCTGAGGGTCATATCTAGAATCCTGTAAATCAGACAGGGCTGCAGGTGGGCTCTGTAGATCTAGTCTAGTAAGCAACCACTTAACAACCATCCAGAAAACCCTCTAGCAAAGCGCTATAAATCACCCACAATCCCCTATCATCTTGATCCAGGGTTCTGCACTGCTGTATTATCCGGATTATTATTTTTGTAACATTAACTCCATCTCCTGTCTTACCTCTCGATGTAACTGGGCTGATTTTGCGCATTTTGAGAGAATAAAAGATCAGCATTGTGGCATATCTGCTTACTTCGCTTCATTTAAACTTGAAGATGTTTCTCTGATCAGGGAGTAAATCATTCAGAAGCCGCTGTAATGGCTTTTACAGCCATGCACTGAATGTGAAAACACAGAGACTCCGGGTATGAGGGTGAAACACTGAGCTTGTTCACATTGGCTAACAAATGCATCTATTCATTACACGGGCATGCAGAAGAGCTCAGAAATGGCTCAGATTCTCCTGATACACACAACGAAGCACAGCATATGCAGAGATGGACCGTCTCCTGCTATCTTGCTCTAATTTTGCAGTCCATATTTATCAGTGTGTTAATAGGGTTAAAACATGAGGAATTATGTTTTTTAAAGAAACAGTTCTCCCCAAAAAATAAAGGGGTGGTCCACTACGATATCATATTTTAAACTAGTTGATGTGTAACGTAGATGTGTGAACATAAACATCTCTGAATGTAATATGTTTAGAGTTCAAGGCAATGGGAGACTTCATGCAGCGCTGATCGAATCGATTGAAATCTGTCTTAAAGCAGTGCACCGCGGTTAGAAATTTTGTCCAGATTTATGCTGCGCCAATGGCATCAAAGTACTGCGACAGGGCTCCGAGATCAGACGATTGATTCAGCCAGTGCAGCATCTGAAGAGGGACTGCTGGACGACAACACAGATATTACACGATTGGCCGAGTTCACCGCATGACAACCACGTGTGTTTCGGGTTTATTATTGGACGAATTCTGTCTCACAATTTTCAAACAATTAACTTTTCATACCATTTTTGTACACATCATGGGTATTAAAAGATACAGATATTACATGACTAGCAGTTTCACTGACTAACCGTGTATTTACACAATGCCAAAGTGTGTGCCAGTAGAGGCGTGGTGCTTCCTGATCCATGAATCACAGCACATTATGTTAGCTGACCAATCAGAGCCTCTTAAGGGCGGGCTTTCCATGAAACTAGGATATATGATAGTCCTTTTCATGTTAGCTGAGAAGCTGTATATAATCAAAGTAAGATATATGAACAAATAACATGATTTTTTAAAAATGAAGCATATGTACACATTATTTTACAACCTATGAGCACAACCATGCCTTAAAAATACACTCTGGACCACCGCTTTAAGATTTCCAAATCATTTACTCACACTCAAGTGGTTCTAAATTAATTTCTTCTGTTGAACACAAGACATTTTGAAAAACGCTGGAAGCCATTGATATCTATAGAAAGAAGTCATTGGTAGTTTTTTTTTTTCCTTTAACATTCTTCAGAATGTCTTATTTTATTTTAAACATTGAGAAGAAACTCAAACAGGTTTGAAACAAGTTGAAAATCATAAAAGGATTACAGTAGTTTAATTTTTGTGTGAACTTTTAATGTACAGTACTGCAACTTTTAAACATTCTAAATTGTTCCTTATTCCAAAAGTGGTGTTGTTATAAGCATAAAGCTACAAAAATAGCTCAATTTGTACTTATTTGTTTTTGTTTTTTTAAATACTAAAAAAAAATTATATATTTTAAATATTTAATCTTTACTGTATAAGACGTTTTGAAGAAATGTGGTCTTTTTTATTTTTATTTCTAAATTTTGAATAAGCTCAAAGATTTGAAACATCTGAGGGTGAGAAAATAATGAGTAAATTTAATTTTTTGAGTGAACTATCCCTTTAAAAAAACACAAACATGTACCCTTTGAAATGATATCTCCACAATAACAGCTTTTGATAGTGTTGTTGGTAATTCTATCTATTATGTGCTTTTAATTAAATTATAATCATGAGATGTACACTACCTGACAAAAGTGCTGTCGCCTATCCAAGTTTTATGAACAACAGATAATAGCTTGACTTCTAGTTGATCATTTGGTATCAGAAGTGGTTTATATGATTACGCTTATTTTACCAAAATAATAATAAAAAAAATGAGCGTGTCTTGATTTTTAATTATTTAACTATGAAAGATCTGACTTTGCTTAGACAAAAGTGTTGTCACTTAACATAAATATTGTACAGTATAGAATTTAAAGTCATTGTGCAGTGGAAAAAGAATGAATATTGTGCATGACTCCCATGAGCTTAGAGGACTGCATCCATACATCTCTGCAATGACTCAAATCACTTATTAATAAAATCAACCGGAATGGCAAAGAAAGCTTTTTTTGCAGGACTCACAGAGTTCATCAAGACTCTTTGGATTCATCTTCAATATCTCTTCCATCTTACCCCAGACATGCTCAATAATGTTTACCTCTAGTGACTGGGCTGGCCAATCTTAGAGCACCTTGACCTTCTTTGCTTTCAGGAACTTTGATGTGGAGGCTGAAGTATGAGAGGGAGCGCTATCCTGCTGAAGAATTTGCCCTCTCCATTTTGTAATAAGCAGCACAAATATTAAACCACACTCAACTGAGCAAAACTGAACTGAACCTAAACTCTGAAAACTGAACTGACACTGTTTCAATTTGCTATAATATTCTATGTGAATCTGCTTTGGCACAATCTACATTGTAAAAGCACTAAAGAAATAAAGGTGAATTGAAATAAATTGAACAAATGACTTGATTCCTCAAGCTGTTGATGTTGCCATCCACTCCGCAGATCTCTCACACGGCCCCATACTGAACGTAACCCCAAACCATGATTTTCCCTTCACCAAACTTGACTGATTTCTATGAGAATCTTGGACCATGCAGGTTCCAATAGATCTTCTGCAGTGTTTATGCTCATTAGGATGCAGTTCAACAGAGGATTCACCAGAAAAACCAAGAGGGGTCTGGATGCAGAACTGGTGCAATGCAATCTGAGCTGCATTCAATGGTTTTTAATGGGCTCAACTAACCCCCCCCCCTAACCCTACCTGTCACAGTGACGTTACTCACTCCATTGAGTGCATTGTCTGACATTGCATTGATGAGTGATGAAATCTCAGCTTGCATCATAAAGGCTGCATTCACATACTATTGGTAAAATCGACCTTTTGACACTTTTCCAAATGATCAACTAGTTATTATGTGTTGCTCTTACAACTGGGATCGACGACAAGACTTGTGTCAGGTAATGTATGCTTTGAGTGAGATATTATGAACACATTAAATTGTACAGTATATGCTACAGAAAATAGATTCTGACAGATAGCGGACCTCAAATTGACACATTATTCAAGAAAAAGTTCACCTGAAGCAACTGAATTTAATCCACAGAGCAAATTAGAACAAACTTCAGTAGTGATTGTTGTGCGATTCTGTTAAACATTTCATTAAAGCTGACATCACACCTCCAGCTAAAGCTGCATCTCATTTCACATGCGAAGCAAGCGTTTACGCTGTGCCTTTAAGACATCTATTTACGTCTAAGGGTCACAGAAAGGGCAGAAAACGGCATCAAATAACGACGACTGTTTAAAAGCCTCCAATTTCCTTACAAACATTTTAAGTGAAAAAAATGCATGACGTGACCTCTTTAAAAGATAATGCCACCTCATTAATCTCCTCGACTCTGGCATGATTGGGTATTTCTGGCACGTTGTACCACCCAAAGAAGGCTTAAGTGATGCCACGGGGCACAGCTCCTATTGAGACTCAAAATTAAAACACCGGCCTCCCTCTGTCCACAGATTTATGAGGGAATTTTCAGAGCTCAATAACTGTGTGCAAATGGCCGAACTCTCAAACTATTGGGCTTTATAGCATCGCTTTAGCAGTGGCTGTGTGGTGTGACCAGACGAGCTCAGCTTTATCATTAATTCATTACCTGACCTTTCGGAGGGGTAGTTTGGTGCTCTGGGACGGTTCTCGGCTGCTACTCGCCATTTCCCTGAATTTAGGGCAGTGATTTTATATACACAATGTCAGCAACATACAGAGGTAAAGGCTGTAAAATACCTAATATCAAGATTAAAATTATGTAGTATTTATGCATGTATATATATATATATATATATATATATATATATATATATATATATATATATATATATATATATATATATATATATATATATATATATACATATATATATATATACATACATACATACATATACAATTTGTTTTTATTATTAACAAATTAACAACAAGCAGCAGTATTTACAATTTTACTATAAATTACTATATACATTTCTGTTTAAACATCTAAAATTTGGGCATGTGTGTTTAAAATGCTATTAAAAATTACATAATAAAAAAATAATAATACATGCTTCTTATGAAAATATAACTTTTTTATATTATATTATATTATATTATATTATATTATATTATATTATATTATATTATATTATATTATATTATATTATATTATTCATTGTAGTATAAACAATTAATATCATTGTTCATATTTTCTTTGCAATATTCCAAAATCAGCCTAAATTCAACAGTTTATGCTCAAATTCAACAATGAATGAGTTATTTTTTAGTTATTTATATATATATATATATATATATATATATATATATATATATATATATATATATATATATATATATATATATATATATATATATTTTTTTTTTTTTTTTTTTTTTTTTTTTTTCTAAATTCAGTTCTAAATGCAAGCAAATGAGTAAATAAACAAAAATAACAAAGTGTGGTAAGCTTCATATATCCCCAAAACCCAACAGGTGGACAAATCTAAACTTGACTTTTTTTTTAAAACGATATATTATTTTTTCTTAAAAGGGTGGATGGGTGGATGGATGGATGGATGGATGGATGGATGGATGGATGGATGGATGGATGGATGGATGGATGGATGGATGGATGGAAGGATGGATGGATGGAAGGATGGATGGATGGATGGATGGATGTGTGGGTGGGTGGATAAATGATGATAGATAGATAGACAGATAGACAGACAGACAGACAGACAGACAGACAGACAGACAGACAGACAGACAGACAGACAGACAGACAGACAGACAGACAGACAGACAGACAGACAGACAGACAGACAGACAGATAGATAGATAGATAGATAGATAGATAGATAGATAGATAGATAGATAGATAGATAGATAGATAGATAGATAGAGTTGTGCTCCTCCTTATTGTAAACCAGAAAGTAGCAACATAGAAACCTCAAAAAAAACTTTCTAATGATCTAAGCACATGAACAATTCACCAACATGAATTAGGAGAAGAACGCAAAAAGCTATCGCAAAGGTTAAAGATCTTTATCCCCACAGTCAGAAATATAGAAAGAAAATGAAACAATTCCACAATGCCACTGGAACAATTCTTGTGAAGAAAAGATGTGCTAGACCAAGAAAAATATCTGAAAGTCAAAGGTGAGGAATTGTTAGAAAGCACTGACCATCTCTAAAGAGCTTCAGGAACATCTTGATGCTAATATTGTCATTGTACACCGTTAGTTCAGCACATTCTTCACAAAGAACAGCTCGATGGAAGGTGATGCAGAAGAAGCCTTTTCTGCATTCTGACAACAATAAGAGTGGTTTGAGGTATGCAAAGGCTCATCTTAATTATTTATTTAGGTTTTCATGCCATATCAGCAGCATTGGCTTTATTTATGGCAAAAACATATACTAATAAATATACAATATATAATCATAAAATTATATTATTAAAATTAATTATTTTCTTAAGCATACATTGTAAAAAAGAAAAAAGTATACAAGTAGCAACAACACTGAATATTTTAGTTTGATTAAAGATAAATATCCTAAAAGTGCTCCAGAAGGCACATTTTCAAACATTTCACTTTTATTTCAATGGCTCATCTGGACAAGCCTGAATCAGTTTGGAAAAAACATACTGTGGACAGATGCCACAAACGTACGCATTTTGAATGGCGGAAAAAGAACACAGCATTCCAGGAGAAGAACATGCTCCCGACTGCAAAATAAGGTGGAGAGTCTATCATGCTGTGTAGATGTGTGGCAAGCACAGGTACTGGAAAAAATGGCAGAGTTAAAGGTTGTACAGATTCCACCCAGTACAAGCAGATTCTGAAGAACAATGTTCAGAAATCAGTCAACAAGCTGAAGTTATGGCAGAGTTGGATGTTTTAGCAGAACGATGACCCAAGCCATAGTTCTAGATCTACCAAGGAATTCATGCTCAGACAGGATACAATGTTCTAGAATGGCCATCAAAGTCCCCAGAATCTTATATATTTATATTGATAACATTATATAAATGCAAATGGCATAAATAAACTGAAATATCAACAATTTTTGCCATACACATATTGTGCCTTATTTCGCCGGGTTCATAGGACCCAATGTCTCAGAAAACTTTATGCAGAAATGTCATTTTGCATTATATCTTTAACAAATTTTAAATATAAACTCATGAGACATTTGACTTTTAAGATATTTAAATCTAGGTTATTACAAGACTAAGTCCATGTGTATATGTAATAACAAACATTGGCAACAATGGGAAAATGTGCCCAGGGAAAATTCTTTAAGAACCAAGAAATAAGTGCTTGCTACATATGTCTGCATTTTGTGTGTAAAATGAATGCTATGAAAGGGTACTTACCTCACATATCACAGTTTTTGACTATAATAAAGCTCAAAGTGTCTTCTTTCCTATGATACCTAATTTTTGTCTTTAGCTCACCGGGGTCAAGGACTGTTACCTTTTCAAGTAAGGCAGATATGAATCCTCATAAGTGAGATGCTGGCTAACAGGTTAAGCGATCTTGACTACAACACTAGTAATGTGAAGCTTTTATGCTCGTCCTGATTTTGCCAAGTGCTAGTTGTCCTGAGACCAACATATTTTATGATGACCCAGGGACATCATCACTATCAGCCAATCAAACGTTATTACGTCATCATTATGAGCCTCCTGCAGAGTCCGCCAAAAACGCAGATTCAAAAAAGAAAACACACACACACCCACGCACAGGCAACTGCCATTTTCACCAGTGAAGAGGACAGGTGAAGAGGTGAGATCACCGGTTTTCTTCTATAAGTTTACAGAAGCATCAATGATTGTAAAATTCATATGTGTTTATGGATTTGTCCTTTTTTCCAGCGAAGTAAACGAGCAACGTTTAACTTTTGTTTGCATTAAGTTAGCCTAATTAGCCGTCCCTACCTAACGTTAGATTAGCGTGCTGCTCTTCCGCTACTGTGATTTACTTTCTGGTATTAATTAAAACAAGCTAACAATATTGTTTTGAATATTTAAATCTAGTAAACGTTATTAATTGCGACTAAACTTACCCTCTTGCTAATTTAGCGACCTTTTTTCTAATATTTCGGTTTTTAGCATGTATTATGTCAATTTCATTTAAAGACACGCCAGAAATGTGGACCAACACAGCACTAACGTTAGTTTAAACACAAGACAGTAGGTTATTTGAGGCGTTACTACTGTGAATCGCTGCAAAAATTCAACTAACGTTAGTGATTTAATTTAATATTTTTTTCTGTTAAATATGTTAACCTCAGGTCATCATCACTGATTTATTAATATTATTAATATGTTAATCTCAGGTCATCATCACTGATTTATTAATATTAATAATACGTTAACCTCAGACCATCATCACTTATTTATTATTATTATTAATACTTTAACCACAGGTCATCATCACTGATTTATTAATACTATTAATACGTTGCAGGTCATCATCACTGATTGAATAATTAATATTAATATTTTAACCTCAGGTCATCATCACTGATTTATTTATGTTATTAATATGTTAACCTCAGGTCATCATCACTGATTTATTTATATTATTAATATGTTAACTTCAGGTCATCATCACTAATTTATTAATATCATTAATATGTTAACCTCAGGTCATCATTGATTTATTAATATCTTAACCTCAAGTCATCATAGCTGATTTATTATTATTATTAAAACTTTAACCTCGTCATAATCACTGATTTATTAATAGTATTAATACGTTAATCACAGGTCACAATCACTGATTTATTAATATTATTGATACTTTAACCTCATGTCATCATCACTGATTTATTAATATTATTAATACGTTAACCTGTGGTTATCATCGCTGATTTATTAATATTATTAATATGTTAACCACAGGTCATCATCACTGATTTATGTATATTATTAATATGTTGACCTCAGGTCATCACTGATTTATTAATATTATTAACATGTTAACCTCAGGTCATCATCACTGATTTAATAATATTATTAATGTGTTAACCTCAGGTCATCATCACGGATTTATTAATATGTTAACCTCAGGTCATCATCACTGATTTATTAATATTAATAATACGTTAACCAGAGGTCTTAATCACTGATTTTTTTTATATTATTTATATGTTAACCTCAGGTCGGCAATTTATTAATATTATTAATATGTTAACCTCAGGTCATCATCTCTGATTTATTAATATTATTAATACATTAACCTCAGGTCATCATCACTGACTGATTAATTAATATTATTATGTTAACCTCAGGTCAACATTGATTTATTAATATTATTAATATGTTAACCTCAGGTCGTCATCACTGATTTATTAATATTATTAATACATTAACCTCAGGTCATCACTGACTGATTAATTAATATTAATATGTTAACCTCAGGTCATCATTGATTTATTAATATGTTAACCTCAAGTCATCATAGCTGATTTATTAATATTATTAACACTTTAACCTCAGGTCATAATCACTGATTTATTAATATTATTGATACTTTAACCTCATGTCATCATCACTGATTTATTAATATTATTATTACGTTAACCTGAGGTTATAATCGCTGATTTATTAATATTATTAATACCTTAACCTCAGGTCATCATTGATTTAATAATATTATTAATATGTTAACCTCAGGTCGTCGATTTATTCATATTATTTATATGTTAACCACAGGTCATCATCACTGATTTATGTATATTATTAATATGTTGACCTCAGGTCATCACTGATTTATTAATATTATTAACATGTTAACCTCATGTCATCCCTGATTTATTAATATAATTAACATGTTAACCTCATGGCCTTAACTGATTTATTAATATTATTAATATGTTAACCTCAGGTCATCATCACGGATTCATTAATATTATTAATATGTTAACCTCAGGTCATCATAGCTGATTTATTAATATTATTAATGTGTTAACCTCAGGTCATCATCACTGATTTATTATTTATAAATTGTTAACCTCAGGTCATCATCACGGATTTATTAATATTATTAATATGTTAACCTCAGGTCATCATCACTGATTTATTAATATTAATAATACGTTAACCAGAGGTCTTAATCACTGATTTTATTATATTATTAATACGTTAACCTCAGGTCGTCAATTTATTAATATTATTAATATGTGAACCTCAGGTCATCATCACTGATTTATTAATATTATTAATACATTAACCTTAGGTCATTATCACTGACTTATTAATTAATATTATTATGTTAACCTCAGGTCAACATTGATTTATTAATATTATTAATATGTTAACCTCAGGTCGTCATCACTAATTTATTAATATTATTAATACATTAACCTCAGCTCATCATCACTGACTGATTAATTAATATTAATATGTTAACCTCAGGTCATCATTGATTTATTAATATTATTAATGTATTAACCTCGGGTCATCATCACTGATTTATTAATATTATTAATACGTTAACCAGAGGTCTTAATCACTGATTTATTAATATTATTAATACGTTAACCTCAGGTCGTCAATTTATTAGTATTATTAATATGTTAACCTCAGGTCATCATCACTGATTTATTAATATTATTACTACATTAACCTCAGGTCATCATCACTGACTGATTAATTAATATTATTATGTTAACCTCAGGTCATCATTAATTTATTAATATTATTAATATGCTAACCTCAGGTCATCATCACTGATTTATTAATATTATTAATATGTTAATCTCAGGTCGTCAATTTATTAATAGTATTAATATGTTAACCTCAGGTCATCATCACTGATTTATTAATACATTAACCTCAGGTCATCATCACTGACTGATTAATTAAT
Source organism: Danio rerio (assembly GCF_052040795.2). NCBI lineage: Eukaryota > Metazoa > Chordata > Actinopteri > Cypriniformes > Danionidae > Danio > Danio rerio. The sequence continues at coordinate 8,099,802 of NC_141028.1, forward strand.
ATTAATATGTTAACCTCAGGTCATCATTGATTTATTAATATTATTAATATGTTAACCTCAGGTCATCATCACTGATTTATTAATATTATTAATATGTTAACCACAGGTCATCAGCACTGATTTATTAATATTATTGATACTTTAATCTCAGGTCATCATCACTGACTGATTAATTAATATTATTATGTTAACCACAGGTCATCATCACTGATTTATTTATATTATTAATATGTTGACCTCAGGTCATCACTGATTTATTAATATTATTAACATGTTAACCTCAGGTCATCATCACTGATTTATTAATATTAATAATACGTTAAACACAGGTCTTAATCACTGATTTATTAATATTATTAATACGTTAACCTCAGGTCGTCAATTTATTAATATTATTAATATGTTAACCTCAGGTCATCATCACTGATTTATTAATATTATTAATACATTAACCTCAGGTCATCATCACTGACTGATTAATTAATATTAATATGTTAACCTCAGGTGATCATTGATTTATTAATATTATTAATATGTTAACCTCAGGTCATTATCACTGATTTATTAATATTATTAATATGTTAACCACAGGTCATCAGCACTGATTTATTTATATTAATAATATGTTGACCTCAGGTCAGCACTGATTTATTAATATTATTAATATGTTAACCTCAGGTCATCACTGATTTATTAATATTATTAATATGTTAACCTCAGGTCATCATCGCTGATTTATTAATATTAATAATATGCTAACCTCAGGTCATCATCACTGATTTATTAATATACAGGTCATCATCTCTGATTTATTAATAATGCGTTAACCTCAGGTCATCATCACTGATTTATCAATATTATTAATATGCTAACCTCAGGTCATCATCACTGATTTATTAATATTAATAATATGCTAACCTCAGGTCATCATCACTGATTTATTAATAATATGCTAACCTCAGGTCATCATCACTGATTTATTAATAATACGTTAATCTCAGGTCATAATTGTTAATATTGTGGATTTTTACTTTATATTAGCAAATTCGGGTCAGAATTGGTATTTGTTAGATGTTGATTTCATGCATAAATTGTTTTTTTCTAGAGAAGGTATATAAAAGTAAACAACAAAATGCATTCTTTGGAGAGCAAACATTTGTAATATTTTGTATTTGTTTTCTCTATCTTAAAGTTTAAAGTATTTATTTTTTAGGTGTTTTATGGTTGATAAAGACCAGGCTGAAATCAATGCCATCCGTAAGGTGTTCAACGAGTCAGACAGTCTCCTTTGTTGGTACCATGTAACGCAAGTAAGTACTAAGTTAAGATACTGCTTTTGTTTTTCCTCATTTTATAGATTCATATTCTATTTTCATCAACTGTCATATTAATATATTTTTTTTATGTAAATCTCTAACAGGATTACCATTCACATTTTTTCATCTTCAGTTGCTAATGAATCAGTGGATTGAGCTTAAGCTTATTTCACATTGCAACATGTCACACAACATACTGTAATATTACTTGACATTATCTGGGTATTATTTTGCGTTTGTCAATCATCGATGCACTTAAGCAAAAAAAAAAAAGTAGCAATAACATATATTGTTTTTACTTTGATTTGAGTATCCCTTAACTTGAAGCTTATAATGCTTGATTCTAATTTCGAATGTGTCATGGAAGTTCTGACCATATTAAATATGTTGTTACGTTTTTCCACCATTTATTACACACAGGCAGTAACTTGTTGGCTGTCAATATCTGAATCTGGTGTGAGTGGACCTGAAAAGGCAGATTCAAGAGCGCACATCATACAGTTTATGTCAGAGATGAAATGCTGTTCAAAGGTGTGTTGCTATTTTTTTTATAGTGCTTTCACACCTACACATCTGTTTCAGAACCTGTCTCGTTTGGCCAGTTAGCGCGGTTCGTTTGGCATATGTGAACAAGGCAATTGCGCTCTATTCCACGCCAAAGTAATCGCTCCGAGACCGCCTGAGTGAGGTAGTCTCGGCTCGATAGAAACGAACCCTGGAGTGGTTCGATTACAGTGAGAAAGCGATCCGATCCGAGCGCGGTTATATCACAGTGTTTTATGGATATGTAATAGGCTTACGGCTATATGAAGAGAGAATTATGAGTAGGGTGGGAAGTTTCACGGGTCTCCGGATGCCCGAAAACAAGTGATGACCTCCCGGTAATCTCGCGTCTTCCTCCCGGTCCTCAAATAGGCATCGTCGCGCACCCTTCTCACCCCTCCCCACTGCATCTCTCCTCAGACACGTCGGGCGTGCGCACCTTGTCAACCACCACTAAACCACCACCTCCCCCTGACAGCTGAGCGGAACGCTGCAAAATAAACCCTGACACTCTGACCAATGTGAGGAGAGTTTACTCGCACGTGACTTGTTTTAGCTCTTTTGGTCCGATTAGAAACTTTGCAGTGTGAAAGTGAACCGCTCCAAGAGCAAAGAGCAACAATGTAACATTTTTAATCTCTTTTTCAGAACAACTGAATCGATTCACAGGTGTGAAAGCACCCTTATAGTACAATTGTATGTTCTAATGTGTCATTCTACTTTGGTAACAAGCTTGTAACATGCATTTTTAATATGTGAAAAAATAATGTTAATGACAGCTAATATAAAATGGTAACCCACATACAGCATGAAGAGTTCAGATGCAAAAGCCTCTAAGTCAGGTCTCAAACTGCCGACCCTCAAACCATTTGCGGCCCTGCCTCCTCCATCCGGCCCACAACTGACATCAAAAATATAATGATATTCGGCCCATCAAAACATATATTTTTGAATCGCTATCATTGTTGTGCTATCACATACTTCTGGTTTTGACTCCCCACCTACTGGACATTTAAAGTTACATTTTAAGTGACAGGGTTACTTTCGATTTCTCTCAGTGTGCGGTCAAGAGTAACGCATGCAGATTATTTCCGGGGCTGATTTAAACATTGTAAATTATGTACGTAAGCGCTCTATTTTTGTAAATTTTCAAGGGTCATTTAATTATACTATGTTTTATACCCCCTGTACTTTGTTGTACAAACACCTTTTTATGGCTTACACATGTTTGTGTAAATATGATAGTTTTGCTAATATTCGATTCAAATGGTCTTATGAATAGATTTTCCACATATACATATTAAGATTTGGATAAATGTGTATTAGTAAAATTTTACTGTTGGCTTTATTAAACATGTTAAAGTAAATATGAATATGTACATCCTTATCCCCTCTTTATTTTATTTTTACCAAAAAGAATGATATTGAGAAGTTACCCAAACTACATTCTACTGTCGTACGCTGAAAATTAGCATATTTTCCAGCCTTTATTGTTTATGCTGTTATTTAACTTTAAAGGCAATGAAAAAAACACACCTTACCACAAAAGTTCAATAACAGAACCTACACACAGGAGCTGTAGAAAAAATTCTAATTTTAAGAGAAATTTTCAGATAACACTTGCATCTGGCCTCTTCTCACTCACACACAATTACTCTCCTTCAAAAATGAATTTATGCTGCTTATCAACTGTGTTCAGATATAAACTAGGCTAGGTGTGCAGAGTTTCATAGATTAACTTTACATATTTTACACACATTTGTAAGCATTCCATTTATATTAACAACCTTAATTAATAATTGATACCTTTTTAGGTCAGTTTAAAGTGCATTTCACAGCATGAGCTACATTTTTTTGTTTTAAATAAAGATATATTTTAATTCTGTTCTGAATAACATTTCAGATCATAGATCTTACATAGTCCAAAAGGAATTGATTAAATTTATTATAATTTAATTAAATGTGAAACTATGATGCCTTTTTATAATTTATGATAACTTTGCAACTTTTCTTTTTTGTTATAAACATGGATTGTTTGGTGGGTCTGTTTTAGTTACTGCAAATAGTGTTATGTTATGTTGGTTTATCCAGTCATAGACCTACAGTGATTTAGACAGTATAAGAACAATAAAGATTCTCAGTAGATTTACCGCACACACTGGGGTATATATCTGTGTGAAGGATTATTTAATGACCTAAAAATCTACAGCGGTTTTTATGCTAACAACATGAAACATGATTTTCCTTGTCAATTTTTACAGGCACAAGAATTTAAGGAAAAGGCTGAGATGTTTCACTGCCAGTTTAGGAACTTCAAATATGTCTGCAAGTACTTCAGGAACAACTGGGAGACAATTGGTCATCTGTGGTCTAACTTTGGAAGATGCTATAAACAGAGACTCTGACACAAACAGGGAGACTGGTCTGAAATACATGATACCCCCATGAAAAACGGAAGTGTTGGCAGGTGTGCTTACCAGTTTAATATTTGATCTGCTATAGTTAGAAATCAGACTGTTATATCTTTTAAGCGTAACGCCTGTTTCACACCGCAAGCGTCAGCGGTGCATGTTTTTTTGGCGTCCATGTTAACAGATTAGAGCTTTCATACGTCGCTGAAGCAGCAGTGCAGCGATAGTTTCGGCGCTGGGTCTATTTTTGACGCGCTGCTCACGCTCAATTAAAGTGACAGTGCATTGATAATGACCTAAATACATTAAATGACAGTAAAAAGTAACAATTTTACTCAATAAATGCGTCAATAATATCAACTGATTTATATATAGTCAATCAAATGAACTTAAACCATTAAAAACTGCAACAAACCTTTATTTCGGCCCGAACTACAAAACAATTTTAGTATCAGTTTTCTTGGCGAGGGGAAGTGATTTACGGGAATTGTAGTCCATAGCAAAGTGTATTGTGGGTAGTGTAGTTCGACATGCATGCTGGATGATGTGAACTCGCTGTGTGCTGTGGCTGCTCAAGCAGAGGAAGAAAGCTTTATTCGGCTTTGCTTTATGTTCGCTCAAGTTATTTCACCTGGGAGCTGTTTGCACTGTGATCCTGACAACACGAAAATAAGTAAAAGAAGGGCAAGCATTGATCACTTTTATCCATCTCATCCTTTGCACGAGCGTGAATTAACATGCTGTTACTCTGCCGCTGGACATCACTGAAGTGGATCATGTAAAAATATAATTATAACTATACTGTATAGATATAACTATAGGCTTACAACATCCTGTCAATCAAAAACCAAATGACATATCACTGGCGATTGTCTTCTGACGTACTCCTCATAGAGTTTGAGAAGCATACAGTACTGTTTGATCTATAAAATTTGTAAAATAAAGATTTGCAGGTTAAAGAAACAGCATAGGAGGAGGTTGCCGTTGGTCTTGTTGCAGATAAAATGTTTGAAAAGTGTATTTGTATATAGAGAGACATGGGTAACTAGATAGAATAGACAGCGATATGTTGATCTCTGCAGCAGCTGACGAAGAGCTGCGCGCTGCAGACGCAGCTGGTGTAAAAGGCAAACACCTGCGTGCTGCTACTGCTCGACATATGCGCTGCTCACGCACTGCTTTCGCTTGCAGTGTGAAACAGCCGTAAGGACTTATTATGCGGTTCTGTCGCCATCTTGTGGATAGAAAACGTCAACTGTCGCCGACGAGCTGTCTCTCAGTAATTGTAAATATTTTAAAATAAGCACTATTCTTGCAAATAAACTGCATAGTTGCAATCAAAACAACTACATTCTCGACTAAAAAAAGCCTCAAAAGTATATTTTGTTGTGTCACAGCAGTAATATTTGTCAAACTGTAGTGTCTGCTGTATGTGGGCGGAGTTATACACAAAGGGTAAAAAGGTAGTACGGATGCTTATATTACTTAAATATATCACGGCTACCAGTCAATTTCGAAATCCAGACAGAACTGTTGTGTGTGTATGTGTATATATATATATTTATATTTACTATTTAAAATAGTAAATATATTAAATATTTTATTTATAAATATTTATTTATAATAAATATTTAATAAATATATAAATAAATATGTACTATTTTCCCAAGTGTATATAACTACTACTGTAAGAAAATGTCAGAATCTGGTACATTCTTTCTGTATTATCTTTGCTTGAACTGACCCAATCTAATCCTGTTTATATGAATTGAACCTGCTCCCGACCAGGTTTGAGGTACCAGAACTGTTGCTATGACAGCGACTCTCGGATCAGTTTTGAAGAACGAAATGATCCTGGATCGTGTCAAATCGTCATTATCCAAATCCAGCTAACTGAGTAATCCATGTACGAAGAACTGACCCCATGTACGAAGAACTAAGAAGAAAACGCTTTTTTAAAAATTTTTATTTTGTACAGTATATCTGATATCAGTTTAGAACATAACATTTACAATAGAACAACTGTCTAAAATGAAATAAAATTCTAATTGTAAAAACGTAATCTGAGTTTTGTTTTTGTTTACCACCTTAGTTGTGTACTAAGCTTATTTCAGGCAGTCCTCTAGAAAGGAAAAGAAAACATCAACTGCGAGAGGTCCCAAGAAATGAGTTGCCAAATCAAAGCATGATTCAGGGCCCAGGTTTTGCACATTTATCTTGTTCAATGCTCCTCCTGAAAAAAAAAAAAACAATAATATTACTTGCAATCACGAGTTGCCTGTTATTAAAAATTACAAAAGATGCTAGATTTTGATTTTCTAGTTGATAAATTGACTTCTTGATAAAGGGACTAGACAACAGACTGAAAGGTTTGTACTATGTTAATATTACAATAAAACACATCACGTTTAATAAAACACTATAACATCTCCAAAAACTGCTACTTTTTCATGCCAAAAGAGAGTTTGTGCTGCTGGGCATAGTAAATCTGAAATGGTTTTACACAAAACTAAAATCTAGAAGCTCAATCCTTAAAATGTGTATAAAATTATAGCTTTAAAACCACTTAAAGAGTTCATTAGGTTTTAAAGAGTTAAGGAAGTCTGAACAAAATATTTATTGCTTGTTTTTATGTAAAAAAAAAATAAAATAAAAAAATCTATATATATATGTGTGTGTGTGTGTGTATATGTATATGTATGTATATATGTATATATATATATATATATATATATATATATATATATATATATATATATATATATGTATATATGTATATATATATATATATATATATATATATATATATATATATATATATATATATATATATATGTATATATGTATATATATATATATATATATATATATATATATATATATATATATATATATATATATTTATATATATATATATATTTATATATATATATATATGTGTGTATATAATCAGTGATGATATTAATAAATCTGAGATGATGACCTGAGGTTAACATATTATTATTAATAAATCAGTGATGAGGACCTGAGGTTAACATATTAATAATATTATTAAATCGACGAGCTGAGGTTAACATATTAATATTAATACATCAGTGATGATGAACTGAGGTTAACATATTATTATTAATAAATCAGTGATGATAACCTGAGGTTAACATATTAATATTAATACATCAGTGATGATGAACTGAGGTTAAGATAATATTAATATTGATAAATTAGTGATGATTACCTGAGGTTAAAATATTAATAATATTAATAAATCAGTGATGATGATGTATTAATAATATTAATAAATCAGTGATGATGACCTGAGGTTAACATCTTAATATTAATACATTAGTGATGATAAACTGAGGTTAACATATTATTATTAATAAATCAGTGATGATAACCTGAGTTAACATTAATAAATCAGTGATGATGACCTGAGGTTAAGATATTAGTAATATTAATAAATCAGTTATGATGACCTGATGTTAAGATATTAATAATATTAATAAATCAGTGATGACCTGAGGTTAACATATTAATAAATCTGTGATGACCTGAGGTTAAAATATTAATACATCAGTGATGATAAACTGAGGTTAACATATTATTATTAATAAATCAGTGATGATGACCTGAGGTTAAGATATTAATAATATTAATAAATCAGTGATGATGACCTGAGGTTAAAATATTAATAATATTAATAAATCAGTGATGATGATGTATTAATAATATTAATAAATCAGTGATGATGACCTGAGGTTAACATATTAATAATAATAATAAATCAGTGATGATGACCTGAGGTTAACATATTAAATATATTAATAAATTAGTGATGATGATCTGAGGTTAACATATTAATAATATTAATAAATCAGTGATGATGACCTGAGGTTAACATATTAATAATAATAATAAATCAGTGATGATGACCTGAAGTTAACATATTAAATAAATTAATAAATTAGTGATGATGACCTGAGGTTAACATATTAATAATAATAATAAATCAGTGATGATGACCTGAGGTTAACATATTAAATAAATTAATAAATCAGTGATGATGACCTGAGGTTAACATATTAATAATAATAATAAATCAGTGATGATGACCTGAAGTTAACATATTAAATAAATTAATAAATTAGTGATGATGACCTGAGGTTAACATATTAATAATAATAATAAATCAGTGATGATGACCTGAGGTTAACATATTAAATAAATTAATAAATTAGTGACGATGACCTAAGGTTAACATATTAATAAATCAGTGATAATGACGTGAGGTTAAAATATAAATGATATTAATAAACCTGTGATGATGCCAACATATTTAACAGAATAAATTATTAAATCACTAACGTTAGTTGAATTTTTGCAGCGATTCACAGTAGTTAACGCCTCAAATAACCTACTGTCTTGTGTTTAAACTAACGTTAGTGCTGTGTTGGTCCACATTTCTGGCGTGTCTTTAAATGAAATTGACATAATACATGCTAAAAACCGAAATATTAGAAAAAAGGTCGCTAAATTAGCAAGAGGGTAAGTTTAGTCGCGTTTAATAACGTTTGCTAGATTTAAATATTCAAAACAATATTGTTAGCTTGTTTTAATTAATACCAGAAAGTAAATCACAGTAGCGGAAGAGCAGCACGCTAATCTAACGTTAGGTAGGGACGGCTAATTAGGCTAACTTAATGCAAACAAAAGTTAAACGTTGCTCGTTTACTTCGCTGGAAAAAAGGACAAATCCATAAACACATATGAATTTTACAATCATTGATGCTTCTGTAAACTTATAGAAGAAAACCGGTGATCTCACCTCTTCACCTGTCCTCTTCACTGGTGAAAATGGCAGTTGCCTGTGCGTGGGTGTGTGTGTGTTTTCTTTTTTGAATCTGCGTTTTTGGCGGACTCTGCAGGAGGCTCATAATGATGACGTAATAACGTTTGATTGGCTGATAGTGATGATGTCCCTGGGTCATCATAAAATATGTCGGTCTCAGGACAACTAGCACTTGGCAAAATCAGGACGAGCAAGCTTTTATTGAGCCTTTCATTTGGTTATATTCCACCAAGGCTGACATTAACACTGCAGCTTTACAATGTTACACACTTCTAACACCGCAAGTCACATTATGTTGCTAGAATCCAGCACATTGTCGGTGTATAATTACACTAAAAAAGCCATGAAAGACATCTAACACGTGCCTGAGAGACTGCAGTACATAACGATGGTGGTATTACTTATTCTTTTTCTTTATACACGGAGCACCGCTCATGTTAACCTTCTCCGAAAGGTCAAATGACAAAGTAAAGATGAAGCCGCCAGAACGACATCTAACCTGCAAGAAAACAGCCAAGAAAAGCCCACAAAAGGCATTGCAAACTTGAGTTCAATTCCCATCCCTGCAATTTCAGAAGTTCTTGAGCTGTTATTTGCTTTCAGGGGAGATTGTGAGCCAGCGTTTCTTTAGGTGAGAGAGAGAGAGAGAGAGAGAGAGAGAGAGACAGAGAGAGAGAGAGAGAAAGAGAGAGAGAGAGAAGGCTGTTTGCTGTCTTATATGTGGGTGGGTGGCAGAAAGCCACAGAAAAATCATACAACACATGCGTTATGAGATCTACACATGCACTTTCTAAAGAAGTCTTGATCTTTATGGTAACCTTGGATAGAAAGAAAACAATTGCATTGGATTCTGTTCATCTGAGTTGTGCTTATGTTGAAGCATGTGATTTCTGCACCACTTGTAGTATTGAGCAAACCGAATATGAAACGCAATAAAACGATCAAGAAATGCAATTGTTTGGCCATACAAAACTGATATCAACGTGTTGCTACACACATTTTATTTTTATTTTTTTTATCTCGAGATCTATTCATCTACAGCAGGGGTTCTCAACCTCTTTCACTTTGAGGCCCATCTCCTTCTGCAAAAATATTTTAAAGGCCCAACTGTCTGACATCTAACAAAAAAATAAAATAAAATAAAATAGTTTAAACCTTTATTTAATAGAAAAACATTTATTTTACCTTCTCTGATTTTTTTTAACACAAAAAGATTGAAATTTTGAATTTTTGATTAGTTATTCTTTACAACTGCAAAGTATTTTGGCATTTTCTTCAAAAAATTAACCTGACAGGAGTACAGGGGATGGCAAAAAAAAAAAAAAAAAAAAAAAAACTGCTGCTTTCAGTTGAACTGACTACTATTCATCTATTGATCTACTATTATAGTTAAAAAAAAATAAACAAAAAACTTTAAATACACTAACAACACTAAATCTGTTGAAACACATCGATCTGAAGCAGGGTCAGAATGAGTGGGACTGATTTTCAGCCCTGGAGTTTGAAGCCTTAGACCTGCCCATCTAAGTTCACGACTGACTATATTAAAATAAGGTAATTTCCAATTCAGTTTCTAATGACACTATCCCGTCTTTTTCAAGGAAACAGCTGCTTTAGAACTTCAAATGTTTTTATGAGAAGGGTAGCTACATCTCCAACACTATTCTTTAAAACATCACAATGTCCTTTCCTGCAATATCTGAATATATATTCTGTGCAAAATACTTTATAGATATCCAGTCCTTTGTAACGATGGTCAAACAAAAAAATTAAATATGTACACTTACATAAGTAACCCAATCGGTTTTATATGTCTTAACACTAAAAATAATATATATATATATATATATATATATATATATATATATATATATATATATATATATATATATATATATATATATATATATATATTTATTTATTTTTTAGGTGAGGTTCAAACTGCAGGTCATTTAAACCTGTAAATAAAAATAAATAAAAAGAGCGGTGCTGTGGCAAAAAAATGAATAAAAAGAGTAAGGCTATGGTCAAATAAACAAGTAAATGAAAAAGTGCGACAGCTGAGAGTGCAAGCAGCTAGGGACACTGGCCCTCGTTGCCAAAAAACGGACCGGCTCACCGGAAATTCTCCCGGTCCTCCCGATTAGCCAATTTGAGCCTGACCTGAAGGCAGTTTGGTTTGCAGCTGGATATTATTGGAGTTTGTTGACAGGAACAGTGACCAGCTCTTCACCACTGAAACACTACCAAGCCTGGCGAGTTCCTCCTGTACATGCGTGCATCTATTATATAAAAGACTCGCCGGACCTTCATTTGGGCAACTATGCAAATATTTTAACGTTCACTCAAAGAGAACATCTATAGTTTGTAAATTAACAGACTTAGGTGACTCTGATACAGTACGAGTAGCAGGCATTAGGCACACATCAGCTGGTTGTTAGGCTATAACTCGAATCAGCGTTACCTTTACATTTTCGTCACGTTTTGCTTTATAGAACTGAAAATCTAGTCCTGGTTGGCATGCAACGGTTGGAAGTTTAAGCCACAGTTATGTTTGTATTAAACTATGCTGCTTTTACCTGTTCAAAGAAATCAATCACAGAAAATGGAAAATGCCATTAATTCAATGCAATGATTTAATATGACATATTTAACAATGAAATCTACTAATTGTAATATAATATTTAAGTTCATTTTAGTCTATCTCGCGGCCCACCTGCAGGATTGCTAAGGCCCACTAGTGGGCCGCAGCCCACTGGTTGAGAATCACTGATCTACAGTAAGAGCTCTCCTGGCTCAATATTACCTGCATTTTTATATAGCACCTTTAAAAGTAGCTTGTTAATGCACTAATGAAAAGATACAACGATGAATGCAAAGATGCCAATCAAAGATGGCATTGAGCATGGCAGCCTTGTTGCGAGCTCCCAGCAAACTTTGTTGTATTTTGTGTGTTTTCTTGTATTTTTGTCGTTTTTCGTGCACAATTGTGAGGTTCTTTGTGGAAAAAAGAAATCAGAGACCACTTTAGAGTTATGATATTTTGTCATTATAGGTGCTGTATTTGTTTAAAAAGTGAAATTGTTCTCTGATATCTACATCAGTGGTTCCCAATGTGGGAGGCAATGGCAGGGGGTCACTTGGTGGTTTCCAAAAGTCAAATAGATTTGATTAAACTATAAGATTTACCATATTTCATCCATTTTTTAACCCACAGAAGATAAAAGTAGTTAATAGTTAAATAAAAACAACATGCAAATTGAAAACCATCAGCCTTTCAATGATATTTTTCCTAGGATTGGTGTGTTTACGTTAAACTAACAACACAGCAAGTGTCAGCCACAGCAGATTGCTTTTCTAGCACCAAGTTAAACTTCCTGACACTTTTATAGCAATCAAATACATTAAAAATTAATTTGGGCAGCACAAGTTTCTGGCGTTGGTTAAAAAGTTTGGCAAGCCCTGATCTACAAAGTAGGTTTATGGCTTCGGTAAGTTAAAAAAAATCTCCAGAAATGGTTTATAAGCTCATTTATTGCTCCATAAAGTACACAGAGAATCACAAGGTCCATGATTGACCATATATAGTTTGTGTCGATTAATGACACAATTAATGAGTGAATTAACTTGAGTTTGATAAATGGCATGTAAAATGTCTGTTTATTAATGAGCTTCGCTCTAACGTCCCACTCTTAAAGACAGACACATGCACAAAGAACATGATGTATGCTGAACACGGTCAAATATTAATCCATCGGTTACCGATATATTGTTACAGATATGTCTGTGAGAGATATATTCAGACAGAGCTGAGCTCTCCTGGCTCAACATTACCTGCATTTTTATATAGCACCTTTAAAAGTAGCTTGTTAATGCACTAATGAAAAGATACAACGATGAATGCAAAGATGCCAATCAAAGATGGCATTGAGTATGGTAGCCTTGTTGCGAGCTCCCAGCAAACTTTGTTGTATTTTGTGTGTTTTCTTGTATTTTTGTCGTTTTTCGTGCTGGATGTACACACTCATATTGCCCACGATAGACACGCACTTCGGGAAATTGGTTTACAAACACAGCAACAGAGCCCTGTGTCTAGGTCACACAACCGAGGCGACGACGGAAACACAGCCGGAAAGAAGATTTTGACCTCCGCTCCCCACCATTCTGCTGGCTAACGTTCAGTCACTGGACAACAAACTTTGCAAGCTACGAGCGCGCATTTCCTTCCAACGGAAAACAAGAAACTGCTGCATTTTCTGTCTTACAGAAACCTGGCCATCTGCAGAGCTACCAGACACAGCTGCTAAACTTTCGGGGTTCTCCATGCAACGCAGGGATAGAATGAAAGAACTCACGGGGAAAAGCAAAGGAGGAGATGTTTGTTTCTTTATTAACAACTCATGGTGTGATCAGAGAAACATACACTCAGTTAGATCATTTTGTCCCCCTGATCTCGAATACCTTATGCTTCGGTGTCGACCATACTGGCTACCGAGGGATATCACTTGAGTGAATTAACTCGAGTTTGATAAATGGCATGTAAAATGTGTGTTTGGGAAAGAAAACGTTAGCTAACTAGTGCCATTTCCCTTAACTTAGCTGAATTTTGAAGGCAGTGAAATGATACATTTGTTTCACTTTCTCTTTGCTGATAAGATATACAGCCAGGTACACGACGTTCCTATCTAACTCTAAGTGATACTTCCGGGTTTCTTCCCACCGCAGCCTCGATTTTGCCTTTAAAAATGGCAGCCACTTGAAATTAGTCTATCACTCACCGGGTTACATAGGCTGAGGCAGAGAAGTGTCCCCTCTGTGTTTACTTGGTGCCTAGGAGGTGATAGTGATTTTGTTTGATGCCTAATATTCTTTTAATTGTTTAAATTAAACCCAATGAATGATATTACAGTGATGTTTACACCACATCTGCATTTAAAAATCACGGCAACAGCTGGAAGTTTGTAATCCATAGCATGTTGTTGCAATGTTTACAGTGCTGATCCTAAACTTCCAGGGTTTTTCTCACCACAGCCTCACTTTCATGTTTTAAAATGACGGCCATGTGAAATAAGCCTTTTACAACAGACTACAGGAAGTAATCTCCAGTGGAGGCAACACTGCTGGTGATCACAAAAGCAGTGCTGTAACACAAAGCACATACACTGAAAAAAAAATTATTCAAAGATAATTCCTTGGATTTACTCAATTTCTTTATGTTAAGAGGTTGTAAGCAATTTATTTGGGCTGAATTTAAACAAACAAATTAAGTTGAACATTATTAAACTTAATTTGTTTGTTTAAATTCAACACCAATAAATTGTTTGCAACAGTTCTGCATGCAACACTTTTTTCAGTGTACATGTGCGCAATATACTGACACTGAGAAGACAAAACTTTTTAACAAAGTCATTAATTTTGCTTTATTTTTGGGTGAACTAACACTTAAAGTAGTGTTTTCCCGAGCAGACCTCACGACAAAGATCCCATCATATTGTTTCACAGTTGTCACAGTGCCCACAAGTAACAGTGTTTACACCCTTCAACAATAAAGTATTTCAGCATTGAAAACAGCACACCTATAAACATGCTTGATTTCAGAGAAACAAGACATTCTCAGACCCTTTCTAGAGTTTGCTGCTGGTGTTTACACGTCCTTGAGCCTCCATTTACAAAGAACTCTGCTTCAGTTCATCAATTTAAATGAGAGACAGCAAACAGATGAAGAGCATTTGATAGTCACTGTCAAGCAGTCATTTCAGAACAGTTCAGAAATCAGAAAGAAAACATTCCAGCTGCACTCATTGTGCTGTTGATGGGATGAGCTATTGTACTCTAACCACATTATGAATACAATAGCAAGGGCTGCGAGCTAGAACAGAGTGTATTTATTCAGGCAATACACAAACAAACACACCGGAGGGTTACTGTACCTTTATAAAGGACACGTCATTGATTGAACGAGACCGTCATCCACTCGTTTCACCATAATGTGGTGTTTTGAAAAGGTTCAGCTCTTCCCCGTAGCGATGAGTGGCACCGAACACAAGGGCATGTTTTAGAAACGCTAGAATCCCTGTGAA